>NW_023144631.1:5387197-5533509 GCF_012932325.1 Thrips palmi | reverse complement strand
GGTCTGTTTAGGCCCACTGTCCGCCAGCATCCCAGGGGCGTGCACAGCTCGCCTCCTCGGGAGGGGCGGTGGGACCTTTTTTTGAGGGACTTTGCCTAACTTCCAGGGGTTGGACGCCAAAACCTGCCTCAAAACTACACCTTTTGGGGTCCTTCGGGGGGGGGGGGGGGCGATCCCCCCCCCCCCCTTGTGCACGCCCGTGCAGCATCCCCGGTAGTCGAGAGGCTAAACTACCACCCTCATATTCAACGATACAGCGATTATGACGTCACATTGGCTGAATAACAGTGCACTCTGGCGTCACTTACGGTAAGTATCCGGAGGATGAGGGTAGTATTCTGAAAGTCGTATTCCAGGCTGAAATGGATCTGGCCGACGTTTTCTGACGGCTCCGAGTTGTCGATGTACATGTCCACCAGTGAGATGGACCGGGACTGCAGGAAGGCCATCTGGAAGCAGAGAGAGACAGAGATAGAGACATATGAGTACGGTCGGTTCTCTGCGCAGCGCGCTCGAATCTGGGCCTCCGCAACCTCGCGGCAGCTAAATGGGCAAACTTGCGTTGACATTGTTTGCCAGCGGGGAGGGACGGCCGCCCAATGGATGCTGCCAGCTCGGCTAGCTCGGCCTGCGCAGCCGCCGAGCTCGGCCTGCCCGCCAGCTCGGCCGCCCTGCCCGCAGCTCGGCCTGCCGCCAGCTCGGCTCCCCTGCTCCGCCAGCTCGGCCTGACCCGCCAGCTCGGCCTGCCCGCCAGCTCGGCCTGCCCGCCAGCTCGGCCTGCCCGCCAGCTCGGCCTGCGCCAGCTCGGCCTGCCCGCCAGCTCGGCCTGCCCGCCAGCTCGGCCTGCCCGCCAGCTCGGCCTGCCCGCCAGCTCGGCCTGCCCGCCACAGCAGACTGATTCTGAGAGTCGTTTGCGTCGCTCTGTCTCTCTCGCACCTTTACGGAACGGCCTGTGAGTGCGAGAGAGACAGAGCGACGAAGACGACTCAGAATCAGCCAGCCAGCTCGGCCTGCCTTCCTTGCATAGCGCCGCATAAAACTTGCGGTGTGGCGGTCTGGGGTGGGGGATTTCCCCTCAGCACGTAAATTCACCGTCTTGCCGCGCAACCGCAACCGCATTTTCCTCGTGACGATGGACGCCCCCCCCCTCTCTCCTCCACTTCTCCTGGTCCACTGACACGGCTAGTTACTCGACGCGCGGCACTCCGGGACACAAACAGCCCGCCGGGGGCAGGGAAGTCCGGCCCACGTACTGCGTAGCCTGCGTAGCAGTGTGCCTGCAGCGACACACAAAGGCAGACCGACGGCACGCCGCCAGTACGCCTCACCGACCGGCCGCGTCCAACTACCTGCTGCTATGCACACCACTGTAAAAATCACCTCATTACAAAATACGGGATGGTATTTTGGTCAAGTTAAAATGATGCCAATTTTATCACAAAGTTGTGGCATTGTTATCAAAGCTCCTATGCTCGTTGCATGGGCGTGACAAGAAGTAAGTCGTCAAAACTGGTTGAATGACATTTCTGTAACGAAAATAAATCTTAAAATTATCATCAAGTTACAACCAAAATTTTCACAGTGGGCACAGTCAACCGATCTATTTCCGAACAGCGTTTAGCGGGCACACTCTAAAATGTCTTATGGTCAAAAGCTGCACCAACATACTATGGTGCAGATCTTCTCCATTGGGGCACCATTTTATGTAGAATCTTAACCTTAATGTGGGGAATCTTGACCCTAAGACTTTAAGGGTGCATACAGGAACCAAGCCCCGTCCCGTGTCAGCCCCGATTGGTCCGCACACGGTAAAAACGGTTCCTCCCAGGAACTCCCTGGAAATCGCCTATGTCTCTACCATAGGCTTCCTGGGAAAACCAGGTACCGTTTTCACCGTGCAGGCCCAAGCTGAGCCCCAGCCCAACCGCTGGCCCTGGACTCCGAGCAGAGTCCGTGCTGGGGCTCGGCCGGGCACGACCAGGTTGGTCCAAAGCCGTCGGGGCTCAAACGGGACGGGGCTCATGTCCCGTATATGCCGCTTAGTGGATGCGAGCCGCCAATACTGACGGCAGCACCGCGTCATGGTGTGTGGTGTGTGTGTGTGTGTGTGTGTGTGGATCCAGAACCAACCGTACACAGCGTACAGTCCACATGGTATGGGTTGTCCGCCCGCGGAGCGAACGAGCGAGCGAGCGGGAGCACTGCTGCAGGCCGCCGCGGTCTGGTCGTCGCGGTTGGAAAGGTGTAAAGTGGCAATACGTGCTCGCAATCATCCCACCTCCCTCCGGGGCCGGCCGCGACACACACACGCACACACACACACACACACACACAACACACACAGACACACAGACACACTCACACACACGAGAGAGTTGGTGGGCCGATTGGATTCAAAGCGCTGGTGGTGGTGCTTCGCTATTGAGCGACAGGTGCGGACGCCCCCGCCCCCTCCCCCTCCCCCCCCCCCCCTCCCCGCTGCAAATGCGATCGTCTTGGCTGCAGCAGCGAGTTCCGCCCGGAGCGGTGGCAGCCTGATTCCGAAAGGCGGATGAAGGTCTCTCCGTCTCTCTCTCTCTCTCGCACTCGAAGAACGTCGCATAACGGGTGCGAGAGAGACGGATAGATTGCGTGGGCAGCACGGCCCGCGGGGGTGCGTCAGGGGGCGGCCAAAGGCTTGGCCAAAGGGGCGGCCAGGAACAGGTACTCCAGTGAGGACGCACGCAGGGTAATGGGAGGCTGCCAGCTCGCTGCCAGCGGGCCTTGCCAAACGGCGAGCACGTGCGGTGCGTGTGTGTGTGTGTGTGTGTGTGTGTGTGTGTGTGTGTGTGTGTGTGTGTGTGTGTGTGTGTGTGCTGAGGTCCTGGTCGGCTGTGTACGGGGTCTAGAGGTACACACGAGACGAGACACACACTGTTCAATTTTCTCTGAGTATCAATTTGCCACCAAGTTCCATCAGAATAAGATTTATATCAACTGCACATTAAATGTCTTACGGTGAGAGGTTGCACCGACATATTATGGTGGAGACTTTCTTCATAAGAAATTCGTCAAAATATCTGCAAAGTACAGTGAATTTTGAAAAGGTAGGTTTGGCGTTGCTCGTTGTTGCCGAGGTTTACTCCACGGGGTCGCTGCACCTCACAGTGGCGTGGCGTGGCGCGGCACGGCCGCCGAAAGGCGAGACTTTCCGTAATCAGGGCTCCAGTCGCGGGTCGCTGTTGTGGCTGCCAGTCTGCGGCCTGATTCCGAAGAACCATTTCGTCGCTCCGTCTCTCGCACTCGGGCGGCGTCCCGCCAGGGCGTGCGAGAGAGACAGAGAGCCTTCCGGAATCGCTCGTCAGGCACAATGCCTCGCCCTCGCCTCGCTCGCCCCCTCAATCTCGGTCGAGGAGTGCAGCCTGGAGGAGAGGATGCCCCTTTGGCTATCAAATAACGGCAATCCGAAGACGGGGCTGTGCGCCCACTGACTCGCGGCCCTCGCGCCCCTCGCGGCGCTCCCAATCCAACCAGGCGGCTGACCCGACCCGCTGCAGGTTCAAAATGAAATCATGGGAGGTTTTGAAATTTTCCAACGACCGGAGCCTATGATTTTTCAACTTTTCAACCTCCAGGAATTTTCAAAGATTCTCTTTAACTGTGGAAGTACCGTCAACGAGGTACGGAAAAGCTCTGGACGAATACTCACCGATGGGTGGTCTCCCTTGACATTCTGCAGCTGCTTGTTCTGCGCCCCCGCCGCGCCGCTGGCTGCCGCTGCGGCGCCCTTCGGGTCTCCGGCGGCCGAGGTGGAGCCCGCCGCAGAGCCGGCAGGGCTCTTGGAGCCCGCGGTGCCCGCCGTCCTGGAACACACAGAGCGAGCACGTCAGAGAGCGATCCCAAGCGCATTTCCTTGCATGGACCATGCACTGTAAAAAAATTCCGTACTTTTGTACGGAAATGGTACAGCAAAATATAGTACGGAAGTACGGAGAAAAGTATGGGAACCCAAATGGGTACGGAAAAAAAGTACGGAAGCTCCGTAGTTGGTAAGTACGGGCGTTCCAGGCAAATTATTGACCAGACATGTTCCGTACTCTTTTCTCACAGTGCATGTTGGTCCACGCAACCTAGTGCGTACTTGGTCCACACTTGGACTGGCAGTGAACCTGTGAATTTCGGTGTGTTATGAATCTCAAATGAACTTGGGGTGAATTTCGGTGAATTTTACGCAAAAACTAGTGAAATTTGTAAAGAATTTCAATGAATTCAAATTCAACATTTTTGGTGAATTTTGGTGTACAAAGTTCTCTGAGGTTTTTCTGGACACCGCTTCGTCGCTCTGTCTCTCTCACGCCCCTTTGGGTGCCCTCTGAGTGCGAGAGAGACAGAGCGACGAGAAGCTCTGTTCGGAATCTGCCAGCCGGAGGGAGCAATGCGGTTCGGGTATCGGTTGCAGTGAGCTGGTTCCAGTCGGCTGCTTCCAGAAGGAGCCAGCCGGTATTCCGGTATTGTCGGCCGCGAACACGAGAAATAAAAAGGCTTTGTTGTGGTGATCAACTCTGTTCGATTGGGTGGATTCGGTGTAGCTGGAACTGCGATCGAAACTCCGATAGCTACACTGGTAAAACTGAAGGTTAGGTATTGTGCGCTTCGTTCAAGTACGCAGCTTCGCTTGAAGACTTTTCCACTTTAAGTCATCGAAAGTACTGAAGAAATTCCCTCACTTTCATGTGTTAAGACTAGATATCGGCTGAACGGCGGAACGAGTAACAATACGCTTGAAGCCACATGACAACCACTGCACTTTAGGCTTCAGTTCCACTATAAAGATTGTACAACCAAAAGCTGGTTGTCACAATGACTGGTCACTTGTTCGATGACAGTTCTGTTAGATGGAATCGCCCACGTGATCGATCGTGGCTACTAGATTTTTTTGGTAACCGTATTTTCGATTGGAAACTATCGAACTAAGCCAATCGACTAGCTAGAGTTGATTACCGCAACAAAAGTCTTTTCCCCCCGCGGACCGGCGTCGCGAAAACCGTGTGGCAGACAGTAAAGTTAAACGCCAGGCTCGCGCAATTCTGAATGAAAAAAAAAGGGAAGGGAACAAAAAAACTGAGTGGCGGCCCAGCGGCGCGATGGCAGTGCGACCTTGTCTGCCGGGAGAAGGTGACGATCCAAGGGTGGCAGGGCGGCGGGCCACATGACCGCAGAGCAGACTGAGAGCCGTTTTCGTCGCTCTGTCTCTCTCGCACCTGTCAGGGGGACGCCCCACGAGTGCGATCGAGGGAGACAGAGCTACGACGAAAACGGCCCGCGGAATCAGTCTGCTGTTTGTTTTTCGTCCCGATGGCTCGGGGGGTGGCCCTCCTTTTGTGTGCGGGATTGCGCAAATAGCTCGGGCAATCGCGGGGCGACAGGCAGCCGGCCTCCACCGAGAGACCTATCACCACAATTTAAACACGAAATTAAATGTTGCAAAAAAGAGCACCCTTAAAACCTTATGAAGTATTTTCAGGTTACGGTGAAAGCGGTACCTGGTTTTTCCAGGAAGCCTATGGCGAAGACATGATTTCCAGGGAGTTCCTGGGAAAACCAAGAACCGTTTTTGCCGTGCATACATAGTACAAACTAGGTTACTTTGTATTACGAAGAAATTACGAAATATTTTCTTTGTAAGCTTATATGTATGCTCAAAATACTTTGTTATGACAAACTGCTTCTCTTTGTAAGGTCTGAAATAGTTTGTAAGGCCTGAAATAGTTTGTTAGGTTTTCTCAGTGAGGAGAAAAAAAAAATTCAGTCGGTAACTGATGGAAGGATTCACCGAGAGACGCCCTTCAAGAATCACGAAAGCAATTCGCCAATTTGTGTCCGAACCGAAAAGCCGGGCGCCAAATACGATACGAACTAGCCCAACTCCATCTCCGGCGGGGAGGACACGCCACGCCGCGCCAAAGGCGAACAACTAACTAATACGTGCTCGCCGAGACTGAAAATGAGGGGGAAAGGCCCGGGCGGGGCGGGGCGGGGCGGGGCGGGGCGGGCGGCCGCGGCGACAGTGGCGGGCCACATGAGACCCCCAGAACAAACAGAACACACAGCAGATGGCGTGAAGGAGCCGAATTTCCAGCCAGAGACTCAGCGCCGCTCCGCGCAAGGGGCGCGGAGGGAGACGCGGGGGGTTGAGAGAGAGAGAGAGAGAGAGAGAGAGAGAGAGAGAGAGAGAGAGAGAGAGAGAGAGAGAGAGAGAGAGAGAGAGAGAGCATTGGGAAACGAAGCGTGGCCTCCTGGAGAGTGCCACCCCAGCCTCGCTGATGACGGCGCTGCTGGCTTTCCCGTCTCACTCGCTCCGCTCCATCTGTCATCCGCTCCGATCCTGTCCGCTCCTCTCCGCGGCAAACACACACACACACACACACACACACACACACACACACACACACACACACGACGCACGCGCGCGCAGTGTGACACACTCTCTCTGCCTTTGTGGTCAGTGAGTGAGGAAGGATTCGGGAAGGATGATGGCCACTGGCAAATCAGACACCATAGGGCGAGGTCCGGGGGGAGCGGCCGTAATGGCGCGTCTCTCAGCAGCAGGCTCATTCCGAGAGTCGCTCTGTCTCTCTCGCACCCATGTGGAACGGCCCATGAGGGCGAGAGAGACAGAGCGACGAAAAGGGACGACTGTCGGAAGCGGCCGGCGCGCGGCCGGCTCACGCTACGCCGGCAGAACCAAACGCCGGGGCAAACGACGCTGATATTTCCTGCTCACGCCCAGCCACGCGAAGGCCCTCCGGGACGCCCCACTGTTTATAACATTCCAAGTGTTTCGTTTGTGCGTGCGCACTGCCGCCGTGCCGTGCCGTGGCGCTGCTGCGCGTGCGAACGGACGAGACAGAATCGGACGGGTCCGCATTTCCGGGCCCTTTTTATCCTTTCTCTTTCGACCCCTTTTTGATCCCTCGGATTTTCTTTTACGACACATTGAATGAAACGTGATGGGCGCTCTGACTGCCGGGTGGGGGAAGGGGGAGGAGGTGGGGGAAGGGAGAGGGGGGGGGAGGGGCGGCGTGTGACTAATGCGGGATGACCCCTCCCCAGACTCCCTTTGGCGACCCCCACGTCCCGGCCCTGCCCTGCAGACTGACTCCGAGAGTCGTTCTCGTCGACCTGCCTCTCTCGCACTCATGGGGCGCCCCGTGTAGGTGCGAGAGAGACAGAGCGACGAAAACGACTCTCGGCGTCTGCAGACTCCGAGCGTGGCCGACTGACCTTGCTGGCAAGAAGATAGGCCCGCAAGCAACCCTACGGCCTCACAGGGACGGCGGGCAATAAAGAAAAGGGAGAAAAAACGGCGTAAGAAAGCTAAAAAAGGAGGAAGGAAAAAGCGGCAGCACGAACCGGTCGAGGCAGCTCCTTTCTCTCTCTTTCTTCGGTTGCGTTTCCCTCCACTCCACAAGGCGCCTTGCTCGTCAAGGGAAAAGGACGCATCCGCCTCGTCAGGGCGATCTGTGGCACGACTCATTTGGCGCCATCAGCCCTGCACGCCCTGCACGCCCCCAACCACTCGGGGATGTTCTCCAGAAACCCTGGTTCAGGATGTTGACGTTCTTCAACCGTTCAGTATGTCCTCTTGAAACCCCGGTTTGGGGGATATCCTCCAGAAACCCCGGTTTGGGGGATGTCCTCCAGAAACCCTGGTTTGGGATTGTTCTCCAGAAAACCCAGTTCAGGATGTCCTTGAGACACCCCCGTTGATGTTCTCAAGAAACCTTGTGTCGGAGAGTCCTCCCAGGACCCCGTCTCGGCGTCTCGGAGAGTCCCCCAGAACCTCCTGTTCGGGGATGTCCTCCAGAAACCCCTCGGGGGTGACAGCGCGAACCAGACCCCCGGGAACCCGTGACCATATGGCGGGCTGGGTCGTGCCGGTGCATCATCGCGACCGTGTTTTTTCGTGTCGCAATGCCACGCAATGCTTGGCAATGATAATGGTTATAGAGGGGCATCAAAGTTAACGGCCAGCGCCACAGTGGCGCCCTCTATAAACGCAGCCATTCCCGCGCCGAAAGATTAATTATTAAAAATACGGCGTTAATGGCGGGGGGGACACGTTATGGTATCGGGGTGTACCAGTGTGCCCCCCTCCATCTTACAAGCAGTAAATTCGTTCCACGCGAAGATAAATCTAACGGGCAGGCGCTGCGACGACACTGCAAATAAATGATATGAAATAAAAGAGGGGGAGGGGTGGGGGAAAACCATGGTCCTGTGGCGCCAACTCCTAGTGACGTACGCACACTTCGAATCCGAATCGAATCATTTTGTGGCTCTTCGATTCAGTTCGAGTTTTCAATCAACAAGTTTCGAAGTAAGGTGATTCTTGAAAACAGAACCCGTTTCGAAGTCTAACAGAGACACTTGATCCGATAGATTCAGGGGAAACTAAGGCAAATTAGGCTGGATTCAATTCCGGAAAATAAAGTGATCTGGTTCAGAGTGACTTTGAAAAAAAAAATCGACTGGGCACATCTGTCCTGCTTGTCGCTCGCTACCCGTTGGCCGAAGGTTGCACATCGCGATCCGCGATTTACTGCCGCGGCCCGGAAGTGATCACGTCATCTGGGCCGCGTCCGAAGCGCTCCGCGAAGCTTGTCCAGAGCGGCACACTGCGAGCGGCCGACCGTTTCGGAGCGAATGGAACAAGCCATAACCCGGGCAGAGAGATACTGCCGGTGGAACGCGGCAACACGGCGCGGCCCCGCCGGAGTGAAATCGAACAGGTCCGCCGCGCGGTGTAGCAGCAGACTGAGAGCCGTTGTCGTCGCTCTGTCTCTCTCGCTACGCAAGGGACGCCCCGTGAGTGCGACAGAGACAGAGCGACGACAACGACCCTCGGAATCAGTCTGCAGGCGCCGATGTCAAAGCAGCGTCCTGGACGCGCCAAAGAGCAGGGTACAGGACGAGGCGCCTGGCTGCCTGCGGGCCGGTTTCGTCGCTCTGTCTCTCTCGCACTCATGGGGCGTTCCGTATAGGTGCGAGAGAGACAGAGCGACGACTCTCGGAAGCAGCCTGCTGGCGACGGACGGGCAGGTTGGCGTCCCTTCGTCCCTTTCATTTCCTGCCACGCCGAGCCAGCCGACGCCGTCCGGGGCGGTCCTGGACTTGGGCCTGGACGGCGACAGACAGGCGCGGATACAGCCGAAAAAGAGGGGGGGGGGAATGGATGGGGGCGTCTCCTCCAGAGGGCGTAGGCAACAAGTCGTACTTTGCCCTGTAGTAGATAGGCAACTTACGTGCCCCCCCCCCCACCAACCCGTCTCTGGATCCACCCTTGCAATGAGGATGTTCTGCGCGTCTGCGCGACGTCGTGGAGCGAACTGCGGGGCTTCGTTAACCAAACCGCGACGACAGGGAAGGGGTAGACGGCGACGAAGGTGCTTGCCGAGCGACGCGACGCGGTGCTGGTTCGAGCCGTCTCTCTCTCTCTCTCTCTCTCTCTCTCTCTCACACACACACACACACCTTTACGGTACGCCCCATGAGTGCGAGAGAGACAAAGCGACGAAAACGACTCTCGGAATCAGTCGGCACGCAGCCCAGCCGGGGGCACGCACGCGTGGCGCGGCGCCGCCGAGCCGAGCGGGTGGTTGCAATGTGTGCGGCGCGGGCGAGGCAAGGCGTCCTTGGCACACTGTATTCCCTTTAATAAGAAAGCGTACACGTGTTGCGTGCCTGGCGCGCGCCTTGGCGGCAAAACGCGCGCCGGTTCCCCAGCGCCCTCTCGGGAGGCTCGAAAAGGGGGCGCGGCGAGGCACAGTGGGTCAGAAGACCAGTGGAGTGGAACTAGAGAGCGTCTAGAGTTTTGACCGCCTCCACCGGTCCTCTGGCTCACTGTGCGAGGGCGGCAGTGGTACTGGCCGGCCAGCTGTATTGGCAGCAGGATGGAGACGATGGAGATACAACACTGTACTGCCTTCTAACGCAACCGTCAGACTTACAAAAGCCTGCCGGCATCGCTCCCGCGAGGGACTCTCCACCACCTCTTAACAACCAACCACGCGCCTGGCGAACAGACTGGATGTGACTGAAATCCACCAGCAGGGAGCAAAATCAGAACGAAAAGAAACAACGTCGAAACAACTGCATCGCGATGACGAGAACAAAAGGTTTTTCGTCTGCTGGTGGGTCGAGCGCCTGTCAAGTCGGGGATAGGCAACCCGCGCCCAGGGACGCGGCCGTGCTGCCTACCCAGGCCGCCGCAGGCGCTCGCCGTGACTTCACCACACGTCTCTCTCTCTCTCTCTCTCTCTCCTCTCTCTCTCTTCGAGTGATTGCTGCTCCATACAGCTCTTTCACGAGGCAGCGTGCCGCACCGCGCTTTCCCTACCTCCATTTCCCCTTCTCTCTCTTTTGCCCTTCGTTTTGTCTTTTTCTCCCCCCCCCCTCCTGCGTGCAACCCTGTAACTCTCGCTCCAGCAGTGACTCTCTTCTCTTTGCCTGAATGCTCTCTCTCTGTCTCTCCACTGGCTGGCGCGCCACTGCCGGGAAGAGGTCCGGATCCGAACCGAGAACCCCCTCGGAATCACTAAGTCTCTGCGCCGTCCTTCGCGCTCCCCCCACCCCTCTCCCCTCCCCGCACTACTACTCCATGGCCCTGGTCGAACCTCCCCACTCCCCCTCCCCCCCTCCATGAACCACTCCCATCATCATGGCCACCCATTCCATGTTTCTAATGACAACCTCTCTAGCGGCCGATTCTTTACTCCAGCACCGTTCCAGCGGCTCCAGCAGACGAGACTCCGAGAGTCGCTTTCGTCGCCCTGTCGCTCTCGCACCAACGCGAACGCCCCATGGGTGCGAAGCGAAGGGCGACGGCGAGCGACAAAAACGACTCTCGGAATCAGTCTGCAGCGTTGCGTCCTGCATCCAGTTTCAGCCCTTTCCACTTCCAGCCCACTGGATCGACGGCGACCAAATCTTCGCCTAGCTCTCTGGGCGTGCGTGTGCTTGTTTGGGATAGTGAGTGTGTGTGTGTGTGTGTGTGTGTGTGTGTGAGCGCGCGTGCGAGTGTTTGTGGCACCACCCCTCTCGGGTGCCATGATGCGCTGTCGCCTGTTTCTTCGTCTCTCACTCCACACACACACACACACACACACACACACACACACACACACACACACACACACACACACACACACACACACGGCCGCGAATTACAGACGTCGCATTGGAGGGCGCGCTCGTGACGAGGGTGTGGGAGCCAAAGGCAGACAAGAAGTGAATTTGCGATGCTTTCGTCCGCACTTACCAGTCAGCGCGCAGCGCCGCAAGAGAGAGAGAAAGAGAGAGAGAGAGAGAGAGAGAGAGAGAGAGAGAGAGAGAGAGAGAGAGAGAGAGAGAGAGAGAGAGAGAGAGCGGCAGCAGCGCGAAGGCGATCGGCCTTCGGCCGGGCTACAGAAACGTCTGTACCGGAGACCGGAGGGAGAGAGACAGCGAATTCTTGAGAGCAACGCGGCCTGATTGGTGGCGCGCGGCATGCCAACCAGGACCGCGTCCCCGCCGGCCCCGCCAACCCCGCGGCCACGGATTCGGCCGCACGGCGGGGTAGTGCAGGGCAGCCCTATTAGCCTAGCCGGCAGACTGATTCCGAGAGTCGTCGCTCTGTCTCTCTCGCACCTGTAGGGGACGCCCCGTGAGTGCGAGAGAGACAGAGCGACGACCCTCGAGGACTGCTCCACTGGCGGCGCCCTTCCCCTTCCCTGCTGCGGCTCGTTTAATCATCCAGATAACTCGGTGCTGCTTGAGCCAAGCGTCACATCCGACCTGGGCCTGGGCCGGCCTGGGCAACCCAACGCGGAACTCGACCCGATATCGGCGTCCCTCTCATAGTGGGAGCCTCTCAAGAGCAGCTGGCAGAAAGACTGTTCCCGGCTGCCAGCTGAGTGGCCGAAGCGTTGCCTCGTGGCAGGCGGTGCAGGGGACGGTGCTGAGCGGCGCTGGAGGCCGGCGGCAGCTGGCGCAGGTAGCTCAGGCAGCGCTTGGCGCCTGGGGCATGCCGGGAAAGTGCGGAGCCCGCCAACCACAGGGCTCCTCCTGCCGAGTCGCGCCCCTGACGACTCTCTTCCTCTCAGTCTCTGTAGTGCCCCCTCTAGCGCAGCCACGGCCGGAGTCTCTCTAGTGGCCTCTCTAGGACGGAGTCTGCCGGAGAACCCTCTCGTGACCTCTTGTGTGGCGCACGTAGCGCAGCGTCGGCTGGCGTCTCCCTCCCCTCGTGACCTCTCTAGTGGCCTCTCTAGCGCAAGTCAGCTGAAGTCTCTACACAGTGGCCTCTCTAGCGCAGCGTTGGCTGGAGTCTCTCTAGTGGCCCCCCGAGCGCAGTGTCGGCCGGATAGTCTCTCTCTAGTGGCCTCTCTAGCGCATCGTCGGCCGGAGTCTCTCTGTAGTGCAGTGTTGGCCGGATAGTCTCTCTAGTGGCCCCTCTATACCGCAGCGTCGGCCGGAGTCTTTCTAGCGCAGTGTCAGCCGGAGACTCTCTATGGTGCAGTGCCGGACGGAGTGTCGCTGGAAGTAGCCGCAGCGTCGGAGCGGGAGTCGGAGTCCCCCTTAGCCGCGTCTGGAGTTAGGAGGCGACAATGGCGGCCGGCACAGTGCAGGCCCCGCCCGCCCCGCCCCGCCCCGCCCCGCCCCGCCCCGCCGCGCCGCGCCCTCCGCGCGGACACCATTTCACGGCGTGCCGTCGCGTTCCCCGGCGTTCCGCCGCGTCCACGGCCCCCGGAATACAGACTGCATTATTATACAAACGTCTAGACAAAGACGAGGGAGATGGAGAGCGACAGATAGCGTGAAACAGCCGGCCCATTCTCGCAGGGCGCCGCGGCCGAGGACCGAGGACCGCACCGCCGTAACGACGCCCAATATTTCTTCATTCAAATATAGAAATATTTCCGCGCCACTCGAGAAAAAACAACAACAATAAGAAACAAACAGCGAAAAGTACTCATAAAAATTACAATAAAAGTCCGGTACATTAGGGAGGCAAACGGCGAGTGACGGTCGAGAAGTAAGGGCTGCAAGGGATTGGAGCGAGAGAGAGAGAGTGAGAGTGAGAGAGAAAGAGAGGGAGAGAGGGGGGGAGGGGGCACACGGCTGGGAAGCGTCGCTGAGCTTGTAACTAACAAGGTGGTGGAACGCCACCAAGATGAATAGTGGCCGCGTCAGGACTGACGTTCAGCGCGGCCCGCTCAGCCTGCGCAGCGAAACGAGCAAAAAACAAGCGGGAAATAATCAACTTCCGGGTCGGGCGGACTTTTCCGCGTTTGTTGCAGGCGCATCAGCGATGAAAAATTCAGCCACCGGCTCGGAAACGCGAGGAGCTGGCTGGCAACCGGCTCGGCACCACGGCCTGCCCGTGTACCACACCGGCAGCAGACCGAATCCGAGAGTCGTTCTCATCGCTCCGTCTCTCTCACACCTATGCGGGACGCCCTGAGAGTGCGAGAGAGACAGAGCGACGTCAGCGACTCTCTGAATCGGCCTGCTGGCAAGAGGATGCGGCCCGAAAAGGGCGCTTCGGTGCCTTGCGGCTCGGGGTGCTTTAAGCTCATCAACCCCTTTGGCGAGGACTGATTAGGTTCTCGTGTTGTGTGTGGTGTGTGTGTGTGTGTGTGTGTGTGTGTGTGTGTGTGTGTGTGTAAGTGTAATGCAGGCCCTCGCGGCCTCGCGCGTGTCTACACGACAATGCGGTTATGGTAATTCGAGTGAAGAGGCCCTCTTGACAGTGTGGTGGGGCGGGGCGGAGCGGGGCGGGGCGGGGCGGGCAGGGTCAACACTTGGAATTGCTGAGACAATACCGAGCTCCCTTTGGGGCCTTTCAGGCCTTTTCGCCTTTTGCGGTGGAGGCTCCGCTCATGTTGCCGTGATGAGAAATTGGCAAGGCGGTGCGCGGAGCCCGGCGGAGGAGCCGCGGGGCCTGGGGCGAGAGGAGGGCCGTGCCCGCAAGTGCAGGGCGAAGCGAAAGAGGGCCGGACGAAAATCCATTTTGCACTGTTGAAGCAGACGAAGTGCGTTACCGTTCCGAGGGAGCTGGCCGCGTTGGCAGTCTTGGATCATACTCGCCCTCTCACTCACTCTCAGTCGCTCTCACGCATCTTCTCTCTCGCTCTCACGCTCGCTCTCCACGCACCGCGTCCTTCCCGCCCACACAAACATACACAGAAACAATACACCCGCGCCGCCACGCGCTCCACAAACTTTAATTGTCAGCTGTCGCGCCTGGAAAACCGAACGGACCCAAAGTTTCGGGCCGCCGCTGAAACCACCAAAGTGCTCGCCGGATCCGAGAAATTCGCGAAAGCAAGGAAAATACAAGAGGGGGGGGGGGGAGAGGTGAGGGGTCTCAGCCACGTGATCATTTGCATACCGTACTAGTGGTAAACAAGCGGAGTCTTTGCCAAGCCGCCTAGTCCTTCGTCTAGTCCGCCTGTCTGTTCGCCCGCACCTGTCTGTCTGCGTCTGTCTGTTTGCCTGCACCTGACTGTCCGTCTGTCTGCTCACTTTTGCGGTCCACAGCCGCCCAGCACCATTACCATGCAAATGCACGGACATGATTTCCAGCCCACTTTCTTTTCTTGCGCCCGTCTCGCTGAAGAAGTTGTTGTCTTTGTTGTTGTTTTCGTTGTTATTGCTGTTGTTGACGATGTTGTCGTAGGCAGTGGTGGGTTTCGGCGTGTTGTCCCAGCATTACCTCGTACACGCGAAAGGCATCTCGCTGGGCCCAGCATGCAGCTGCACGCTCTCGTCCAAACACCGCCGCCTCGGTCGCGCAGTTTGGCGTCTTTTCTTTTAGCCGCCGCTTCGGCCCTTCCCTTCCAGTGCCGTAGAGCCCGCCCATTATGTGCGGACAGATAAGGCGAGGACCACCGCAGCGTGCTGCAGCGGCCAGGGCGTGAAATCCGGGGCAGCAGTCAGCATACGCAGCATAACACCAGCATTCAACAACAGCCTTCATAAATAACAGCCTACAGAAACAACAGCCTACAAAGACAACAGGCCTTCAAAAACAATAAGCATTGAACAACCGCGATCAACAGCATCCATTCAGGAGCACCACTCAGCCGAAGCATTCAGGAGCATCATTCTAGAGCATCATTCAGGAGCATTGGAGCATCATTCAGGAGCATTGGAGCATCATTCAGGAGCCCATTCAGGAGCATCATTCAGGGGCATCTTTCTAGAGCATCTTTCTAGAGCATCTTTCTAGAGCATCATTACAGAGCATCATTCTGAAGCATCATTCTAGAACATCATTCTGAAGCACCATTCAGGAGCATCATTCCGGACTGGAGCATCATTCAGGAGCAGCATTGTGTAGTCGTTCAGCAGCAGCATTGAGCAAGAGCATTCAGCAACCCACGCGGCACCCGCATCCGAGCAGCATGCCGTGGCACTGCACTGCGAGCCAATCAGGCCTTCTCGAGCCCCTCCAATATCGGGCTAATTGGCGCACGCCCTCCGGCAGCACGCCGAGCACCCCGCCGTGCAGGAGAGGGGAAAAAAGAGAGGCGCAGCAGACGACGTCCCCACACAACACAGAGAGATATGGGCCGGCATTGTCGAGGCAGACTTTTACCCCTTCACACGTCTGCGCCAGGCCTAGGCCGGGCCTGGGACGCTCCACAGCCCCCTCCTTCTCTTTTTGCAGCCCCCCTCCCCCCTCTCCGTCTTCACACGCCGCGGGCCGCCACGAGCCTGCATAGGGAACGCCTTTGGGGCTCGCCTGAGGCTCGTCTCCGCCTTTGTTAGACTTGGCGCAGCGACATTCAGAGAATGCAGCAAGGCCGTGGCGCGGTGCGGCTCGGCTCGGCACGGCCCGGCACAGCTCAGCACGACCCGGCTCGGCACGGCACGGCTCGGCGTCGTTGAGATTTCACCGCGGCGAAACCACTGGTTCTCAAGGGGTACTCTCGGCAGAGATGAGGAAAGTGACCCCCGCTTCTGACTCACCGTGACCCGCTCCGAAATACATGAATACTTTTAAAGTGTACACGGCATAAACGTCGGTTCGTGGTTTTCCTAGGAACTCTCTCCCGGAAATCGCCTACATCTCTAGGCTACCTGGGAAATCCAGGAAGCCGTGTAAGACCAGAACCTGGGCACGGGGCATCGCGAACATTTTTCTTCCACACCAGTAGCGCTCCCCATTCTGCGGGTATTTAAAACAATTCACGAGGGCCAAATTATTTTGTAAAAACGCGTAAATGTAAGGGGAATGGAGCGAACGGGCCGAAATATCTCGTAAATGCAAGTAGAGCAAAACCAAACTAAAAAGGAAAAGGAGAGGCCGTGAATGCGGCGAGGCACGGCGTGTCTCTGGCCGTCTAATTGCTGCCCGCGGGGACGAGTTAACGAAGTCGAAACTGGGGCGACTTAATTCTATAACGAAAACATTTGGCAGATTACTCCCATGGAAAGGCCGAACAGCCGACCGGTCCGAATTAGCTCACGCCGTCTTGGCCGACTCAATCGTCGTCGGCTCGCCAGAGCACCGAACGAACGAGCCGGAAACTTCGCTCTCTTGACGTTTAACAGTGGAATTGAAGCCATAATCGTGATGGTTTCGGTGCGAGTGAAATGCTGCGTTAGATATGCTCCAACTTTGGACTGCGGTCCTAACTTTCGACACGTCATAGTGAGTATTGCCTGTCTCGACCAGGTCCAATCGTTTCATGTCTTTTCGTTTTCAGGCTTTTCGAAACTTAGACGATCAATGAATTTGTTTTGGAACTATTTTCTGTGGTGGCAGCTCCGCTCGCTCAAAACAACGTGTCCAAAGTTAACCTCCAAAACTGTTATCACATGACTACTGTCCCAGGTTGGCAGTCGATAAAACAGCAGATTTCCTGAACTGGTTTTCATTTTCAACGAAGGATTCAAATAAAATCCTTCATTTCTAGTAGAATTACATTCCTATCGTACTTGCGCCATTTTCTTCGCGCTATGAGGAATTTCTTCGTAAGGCTGTGCAAGCACTGTACTCACTCTAACTGAGCTCTGCACGCCGAAGGAAGCAGCACATGGAACAAAAAAACAAGACAAAAAGAAATTAGCAAAAGCCATCCACAAAGCAGCATGTCAACATAACAATGACAACAACAAGGTCGGTAGCAGAGTTCCGGCAAGTCGAGCGCCTGTGAAGTCGAGCGTATACTACCCGCGCGGCCTGGCTGCATCGCGGGACTGCCTATCTCCGCCACTGCAGGCTGAGGACGTGTGCTGAGGCTAATGCAGAGGCCACAGGCTGAGGTGATTGGCTGAGGCTGTGAGCTGAGGATATAGTCTGAGGCCATAGGCTGAGGCCATAGGCTGTGCCCATAGGCTGAGGCCATAGGCTGGCCATAGGCTGAGGCCATAGGCTGTGCCATAGGCTGAGGCCATAGGCTGAGGCCATAGGCTGAGGCCATAGGCTGAGGCCATAGGCTGAGGCCACATGCTGATGACGTCACGCTCCTTCAATTAGAACAGCTACGGGGCAATCACCAGTATTGACTCGCACTGTATATACAGCAGGGTGGCAGCCTCCTGCCCGTCCTGCCCTTGCTGGCCTCGCTCCCGGTGAGGCCTGCTAAGGATTCATCGATCACCGAGCGGTGCTGGGCCGCGCGAAGCAGCAGGCTGATTCCGAGAGTCGTTCTCGTCGCTCCGTCTCGCTCGCACCTGTAGAACACTCCCATGAGTGGGAGAGAGACAGAGCGCCGAAAACGGCTCTCGGAATCAGTCTGCGGGGCGCGCTTTGATTAACGTCGACCGGAAGTGGCGCACGGCGGCCGCTGCCTTTTCAGAATGACTCACAATTAGCCTGACCGGTTAGCCCGGCCGGCGGTGCGGCGCGGTGCGGCGCGGGCGGGAAGGTATGGCCCCCACTCAGCATACCAAATTCAATTCGGCCCATCTGCCTGCCCGCTCTCCCTCTCTGCTCTCTCTCTCTCCTCTCTCTCTCTCTCTCTCTCTCTCTCTCTCTCTCTCTCTCTGCTCTCCTCTCCGCCGCCCACCCCTGTATTTCCCTTTCTTTCCCAGACGGAGCGGCGCACCACTGGAAACTTGGCGGGCTCCGCAGACTGATTCCGAGAATCGTTTCCGTCGCTCTGTCTCTCTCGCACACTTGGAACGTCCCCATGAGTGCGAGAGAGACAGAGCGACGAAAACGACTCTCGGATTCAGTCTGCACCTCGAGGCCGCACGCTCCGCTTCACTCTCTCCGCCGTGTCATTCCGTATCCCCGCCGTGCCGCCGCACAGTGTGCCGCGCCGCACAGTGTGCCCCCGCACAGTGTGCCGCCGCGCACCGCGAGCGTTGCCGAAGGGTCGGGTCTTTCTCGCAACCCGGCGGAGCGCCCTGTGAGTGGGACAGAGACAGAGAGACGGCCCCACGGAACCAGCCTGCTGGACCATCGTCGCGGTTAAGACACACCGCGCTGGTCGAGCGAGGCCGAGGCCGTGCAGCAGCCTCTTTCCGAGAGTCCTAATTCCATCGCTCCGTCTCTGTCACACCTCTACGGCGCGCCCCATGAGTGCGAGAGAGACAGAGCGACGACTCTCGCGGACTCGTGCTGATGCTTGCAGCAGCACGCGCCCTGACGGCCCCACGGCGTGCGTGGCCGCCGCCGCCGCCAAGTTCCCCCCATCCATCCCCGCCCGTCAAACTTCCCCCTCCCGGCACAATATCACCGCCGGGCCCCGCCTTGCATTGGAAGCGCCTCATTTCGCCTCGTATTAAACCGCACGGTGGCTCGGACCACCGTCGTGCTGTTGTTGTTGTTGTTTTAGATGTTTTTTTTTCCCCCAAACGGCTCCACGCGCTCCGCGCCACGCGTCCGGCGGCAGGCGGCGCCGCGTCCGATCGCGTCCCCGCACGTCCAGCACGCATTTGCATATCATCCGGACCGTACCGGACGCCTCGGCACCGTGGCGCCACGGCGTGCGCATCGGACACAGCTTAACCCCTGCGTCGCGATACTCTGGCAAATGACTGAGTGAGCAGTGGCCTGGGCCTGTGTGTGTGTTAGTGTGTGGGTAGGTGTGTGTGTGTAGGTGTGTGTGTAGGTGATGTACTCCGTGTACGGGTTCCTGGCAGTGTGCCTGTGTGCGTGCCCGTCTGTCCGCCCGTCCGTCCGTGCAACCAGTCCGACCGCACACCAGTGTGCCTCGGCCGCCACCAGCAGGGCCGGCAGCCTACGGCAGCCCCGCCGCAGCTTTGCATATTCAGAGCGTGCAAGTGGGCTGCCTTGCCGCTTCAGAATGTTCAGAAGGCCGCCCTGCCGACGCCGCAGCGCAAGGCGACGCCAGCGCCTGGCCCACCCAGCGGCACGCCGCTGCGGCAAAAACACGGAGAGAGAGAGAGAGAGAGAGAGAGAGAGAGAGAGAGAGAGAGAGAGAGAGAGAGAGAGAGAGAGAGAGAGAGAGAGAGAGAGAGAGAGAGAGAGAGAGAGAGAGAGAGAGAGAGAGAGAGAGAGAGAGTACGTGTGTGGAGGGGCCGGGGCCGGGAGGAGCAAGAGGTGCCACCAGTTGCGTGTCACGCCACAAGACTGCCCCGTGTGTTTGTCTGGCCGTCGCGCTCTGTGATTGGCTCCGCTAATTAGACAGTCAGTCGCCGTGTTGACACACTGGCGACAGTTGTACCCCGGTAGCGAGGCCGGCCGGGGAGTGGGGGTACACCCATCGCGCGGTAGGGAGGAGTACACAGTGGGCCAGAAGACCGGCGGAGGCACCCGAAAGTCCAGACGCGTTTTAAGCTCCAGAGTCCCTACTCAGAATAATCGTCGTTCGTGGCTGCCTGGCTGGCTGCCTGTCTGGCGGGCTGCCTGTCTGGCTGCCGAGGCTCTGGCCCGCGGCGCGAGCTTGTGTTCATCATGTAAACTATTTGAGAGGAAAAGTGTCGGGACGACACGTTCCTCGCTCCTCCGCGGGGCCAAGAAGACTCCCCGCGCCCAGCCTAGCCCAGCCCCTTCCTCATCGCTCAGACGCTTCATAAGTAGCGCCGTGCCGCGCCGCGCTCAAAGTTTTATTGGGTCGCGCGCCGCGGCTGGAGGACGGGGTCCTGGAGAGGCAGCCTGGAGAGGCGGTCTAGAGAGGCAGTCTAGAGAGGCAGCGTGGAGAGGCCCTCTCCGGCGGTGCGGTCGGGGAATATCCCAAAATGCACCCTCGTACTTCATCCCCAATAATAGGCGGCGGCTGCACTGCAAGTTGGGCATTAATCTGCTTCAAAACTCGTAAAGTACGTCAGTTTGTTGGAGCGGTTCTCGCTCGACGACGCCTCTCTTCCGAACGCGCCAATTCGGACTGCGGGCCGGCCATGCAGCAGCCTCATTCCGAGAGTCTTTTTCGTCTCATCGTCTCCCTCGCATTCACGTGGCGTCTCGTATAGGTGCGAGAGAGACGCAGCGACGAAAACGACTCTCGGAATCAGTCTGCCGGGCCCCATGGTGTGGGTCCCACGGTGTGGGCTCCACAGTGTGGGTCCCACGGTGTGGGCTCCACAGTATGGGCTCCACAGTATGGGCTCCACAGTGTGGGCCCCACACGCGGGGGCGGCGGGCTTTTGGTGACCTGGCGGCCGGCGCCGCTGCCTGCCGCTGCCCCGGGGAGGGAGGGAGGGTGTCTAGGGTCAATAGTAGTAGCGCGCCAGGAGGTGAGAGCGGGCCGGGCCACGGCGCAGCCAGTGTGCTTAGCCGGGCGCAGCCCAGACCCGCCCTGCAGACTCATTCTGAGAGTCACTTTCGTCGCTCTGTCTCTCTCGCACATATTCGGGGACGTCCCATGAGTGCGAGAGAGACTAGAACGACGAAAACGACTCTCGGAATCAGTCTGCAGACCGGTGTAGACCCCTAGGGGAATGTTTTTTTTCTCAAAGGGATGGAGGATGGTCCACTCCGACGTCCGGCCCACCGCCCTCGGCGCTCCTCGGCCTGCCCTTCTTCCACCACTGATTTATGAACCCCATATTCCCGCCCATTCTTATCCCTTATTTATCGGCCCGAGCGAACACGGGACGAAATCATCAACCGATTTCCGCCACCGAACAGTGGGCCAGAAGACCGGGGCGGACGGCCAAAACTCTGGAAGCGTTTTGAGCTTCTCAGTCGCTAAGCAGGACTCGGACCGAGCGTGTGACCCCATCAAAAAATTCCTCGTTCGGAGAGCAATCCATTAGGGTCACACGTTTGGTTCAAGTCCCTTTTAGCGACGGAGCTCAAAACGCGTCCGGGATTCTGACCGCCTCTCCGCGCTGGCTTCGCTCGGCACACACCGGAGCGGCGCGCGGCCGTTAAACTAGGCAGACGAAGCGAACGCAGAGAAAATATTTGTGATATCTTTCGAGGATGATTCGATAAGGCTTCGGCGGCGAGGGAGTTTGCGCCGCGCGCTGGCGCCGCCGTGAGCGTCCAGAGGGCGCCACACATCCACAGCAAAGGTGCAGGGCGCCGCAGCGACACTGAATTACGCCGTGCTCGGAGATGGCCGGGCACATTGTGTGCAAGGGGCCGGCTGCCTGCCTGCCTGGCTGCCTGGCTGCCTGCCTGCCTGCCTGCCTGCGGCTGCCTGCCTGCCTGGCCGGGCCTGGTGCCTGCCGCCGCCTTGCCGGGCTGCCTGCCTGCCTGCCTGCCTGCCTGCCTGCCTGCCTGCCTGCCTGCCTGCCTGCGAGCTCGCCGCGGAATCACGTAAACTCGTTTCGGTCCGTGTTGCGCTGCGTTACCGAACCGCGGTCGACCTTGACTGCTGCGGGGCGCAAAAAAGGCGCGCCGCTTGTTTTCAAATTCCGCGCGCCTCCCTTGCAGTGTGCCGCCCCGCCTCGCCCCACCTCACGCCCCCGCCTCGCGCCCCGCGTGCCGCGAGGAAAGCGTGCCAATGTCCGGGCGAACGTGTTCCCCTGCCCACAGCGGCCCACAAGGAACCATTTTTTACAATCTGCGTTATTTCACACAGCAAAAATAACAAGCGCGAAACGTGCTTTTTAAAGAGTGCGTAAACAAAACGATAAAGAATTTCCCGTATTTCCTATTCCGGCTTGGCGTATTTTTCTGTTTTTCCACCATTATTTTTCCCAAATGCGTCTTTGGTCCCCCTGGCATGGGCCCTAATGACCCGGGGATATTCCAGCGATACGTCATCAGCGCGCACACGGCACGGCACTCCACGCAACACGCTAGCCGCGTACAACAGCGATACCATCATGTCCACTGCGTATGCACCGCGCCATGGTTTCGAGAGTCGCTTTCGTCGTCCGTCTCCCTCGCACTCGCAGTCACCCCGTACAGGTGCGGGAGAGACAGAGCGACGAAAAACGACTCTCGGAATCAGTCTGCCGGTCGGAGCCGGCAGCGGCGGTGGCGGATTTTCCAGCACCAAGTTATGGGGGTGGATGGAGGGCGAGCGAGAGCAGGCCCGGAGGATGTTATGATGAAGGGGGTTACGGGGATTGTGGGTCTGTAGGCCGCACCGGGCCTGGGCCTGGCCTGGGCCGGGCCCGGGCCGCATCCCCCACCACGTGTTCACACCTCCGATGATTTATCATTCCAAAGTTTGGGCGGAAATGGAAAGTGCTACTGCTCCGCCCCCCACTCCACTCCCCCCTCGCGGTTCCCCCGCGGTGCACCTCGCCCCTTGGTACGCCTCTTGGCCCTACGGAACGCCCTACGGTACGCCCTACGGTACGCCACGGCACGCCCCACAGTACGCCCGACGGCACGCTCCACGCTTCACCCTCAGCGGCGGCAGCACTGTCCAAAAATAATTGCTTTTTATTGCGTGTCGTGAGGGCGGCGCGTATTACACCAGGTGCGCTTACACCGCCGCCGTGGCCACCGGGCTGGTGAGCCGGGATTTAAAACTTTTTGGAGCAAAAAATCGATTGCTGCCGCGTTGCCTTAGCTGCTCTGTTTCTTTTACCTCTGTCGTGGGTTTCATGATGTTGAGACTGATTTTGACTCTCTCTCTCTCTCTCTCGCTCTCATGAGGCACGCCGTGAGGGTGCCAGAGAGACGGAGCGACGAAAACTACTCTCGGAATGAGCCTGCGGGCTTCGCGGGCTTCGCGGGCTTCGCGGGCTTCGCGGGCTTCGCGGGCTTCGCGGTTGTGATTCCGCGGACCGTCCGCGCGCCCACTGGGCCGCCCTGTCGCTGATTCAACGAAAACACGGCCGCCGACTTGCTCGCCGTTCGGGCCGACAAAAGGGGCGCGGCGGTTGGCTGCACTGACCGAGTCCGGAGTCCGAGTTCGCTCTGTCTCTCTCGCACCCCTACGGCCGCAGCGCCGAGCCGGCCTCGGACACGCCGTGAGATTCAAAGCGCTTGGCCGGACAATTAATCGGATTGGCCACAACGACCTCCTCGACCCCCGCCAGGCGCTCTCTCTCTCTCTCTCTCTCTCTCTCTCTCTCTCTCTCTCTCTCTCTCTCTCTCTCTCTTTCTCCGCAAAGAGCGCGAGGGAGACAGAGCGCACTGCTCGGAATCAGCCTGCAGGTGCGCCACCCATATTAATTCCCTTACACGCAGCAGCGTCCTCTGAGTGCTTCGCGCGCGCCTGGGTTCGAATCCCATTAGCAGGGCGGGTGGCCAAGTTTTTTTTCCTCTCCCATCCACTACTTTATCCTACCCTCCCTCCACGCGGCAGGTACACACAGGGACAGGGGAATAAAGGGAGTGCCGAAATTGGTTATCAATGAATGGACGGCTTAGCGGTCGAAAGTCTGTGGCCCGCTTTAGACAGGGCAACTCTCCCTCCCTCCCTCACACACACACACAAACACACACTCACCCCCCCCAGACAAACACACACACACACACACACACACACACACACACACACACACACACACACTCAGAACGGCACAAAAGACGCGAGCTACACCTGCGGAAACCTTGTGAGACTTTGGCTCGAGTGTTGCGGAGGATCGCATTACAAAGGATTTGTTGTTCGCAATGAAAGGGAATCCTCGACAATCCCGAACTTGGTTTCCGGCAGTGTAGGCGCCTCGTTGTTCCCCGCGGTGTCAGTGCGTGCAATTTCTGGCCGTAAAGCACCTCGACAAACGCGCCACTCGTCGTTAGCGCCGCCACGGCCGTCTTTTGCACCTCGCCCGCGGACTGATTCCGAGAGTCGTTTTCGTCGCTCCGTCTCTCTCGCACTCATGGGGCTTCCCGCGTGGGTGCGAGAGAGAGAGACAGAGCGACGAAAACGACTCTCGGAATCAGTCCCCACTGCGCGCGTTATCAGATCACGTGCGGTGACCGCACCGAAATAAACTCTCATTAGAATTGCGTGCCGTCCTTTTTATTTTCGCAGTGTTGGTACACTCCCCGGGCGTGGCGCGGCGCCGGAAGGAAGGCGTAAAACTCAACAAGTTGGCCAGCCTGGCCGCGAGGAGGGAGGGGTCTTGGCTGGCGACCAAGCGGGGCCCTCCACCAGGGTACTTTAGGTACTCGAACGGGGCACGCCGTCGACGGGCACCAGGCCACGCGTCCCGGAGTCCCCGGGTCATACTCTGGAAAGTCGAATATGGAGCACGCCGTCGAAGGGCACTCCGAGTACGTCCGAGTACCACTCGGGCACGGCGTGGAGCATCCTCGCGGGGGTCGTGTCCGAGAGTGGCCGCGCTGCCCGAGCCGCGATGCGAAAACACTCGAAAGTACAAAGACATGTAAATAGGTCATAAACGGGGGCACCGTCACACCGACACGTCCGCGCTCTCACGCACACACACTCGCGCAAAATGAAAACGGGGTGAGGTCCCAGTGGGGACACAACACTATAAAGGGGGACGGGGCTCGGCTACATGGCCGCGCTCATGAGAGCTCTGAGCTTCGCCGGCTTTGCCAAACTAGCCGACTGTCGGCTAATTTTCCCCCTTTTGCTTTTTGCGTGAGCTACGGCCGGGCGAGGCAGCCCGGCCCGCCACGCCACGCCACGCCCCGCTCATCAGGCGGCCGCTCGTTGAATAATATATTAATTAGCAAAAATATGGGACATGTTTCTGCCGCCGCCCTCCCAGCCTTCATGACGCACTGCCCCCATGTTCTCGTTAGGCCGAGGTTCAGTTCCATGCCGCGCGGACGGACGGGCGGACAGACAGACAGGCAGACAGACAGGCAGACACAAAGTGCGAAACGATGCTGATGGCAATACAATGGCGATGCACAAACACGGCGCGATGTGCATCTTGCAGCGCCAGCACAGTCAAGGACTCTCTGGCTGCCAGCTGCGGCGGGGCGGTCAGGCAGGCAGGCAGGTCGGCTGGCTGCAGGTCTATCCGTATCGGGACCTGCCCAAGCTGCGTCAACTAGTGTTTATCTAATCCAGTTTTAGCAACTGTGCTCCCGTTGGGCGGGTCGGCCCGGGGTTTGGGGTTTGGGAAAGGGGGGGGGGGGCCGCAGCCATCGGCAAGTTGCGCGGCCAAACTAACTTGCAAGAGGTGAGCCGAGTTATGGATGCCGTGAGGAGACTGATAGAAGGCCGGCCGGAAGTGCGACCGGAAGTGCGACCGGAAGTGGCAGCGGAAGTGCCGCCAACTCGGCGTAATGGCATGCAGATTCATCCCCCTTGTAGTCGGCCGGCATTATTGTGCCGACAACTTGGTGTGCGTGCGCGCCCCGCTCCACAGTGGGCCAGAAGACCGGTGGAGGCGCGGCAAAAACTCCAGAGGCGTTTTGAGCTCCAGAGTCGCTAAACAGGATTCGAACCGAACGTGTGACCCCACCAATGGATTCCTCGTTCGGGGAGCAATTCATTGGTGGGGTCATACGTTCGGTTCGAGTCCCATTTAGCGACTCTGGAACTAGAAACGCGTCTAGAATTTTGGCCGCCTCCGCCGGTCTTCTGGCCCACTGTGCGCTCGCCTGCGCCGCGATCGAGGCCGTCGCCTCGTCCCCAAGTTTGCTGCCTCCAAGTCGCCGCACGCAGCCTGCCTTCGTTCCAGAGTCAATAGCACTGCAGGGCGGCCGACGCGGCCAGCAGACTGATTCCGCGAGTCACTTCTCATCGCTCTGTCTCTCTCGCACTCTCGGGGCGTCGCGGATCGGTGCGAGAGAGACAGAGCGACGAAAACGACTCTCGGAATCAGTCTTTGGCAGCGGGTCCTCGGGGCGCGGGCGAGGGCGCGGGACTCCGGGGGAAGTTCATCGTCCCCCTCTGGAGCCAGCCACCCCCTCCTTCGCAGAAAAAAACAATAATAAACGGCAATAATTAATGGGTGGGCACGTAATTCGGGCCGTCTCGGGGAATCCGGAGCGAGACGCCTCATTAGCAGTGTACATTTCTATCGGGCATTTCACAGTGGTGGGTAATGGTGCTGGACCACCTCGGTAATGACGCGGCCAACAGATTAGCATGCGGACATTCTTATTTTTTCCTGCTTTCTCATTGCATTATTTTCGAGTCCGGTTCCGTAAGTGAGTTGAAGAGTGCTTCTGCGTCGCGCACACCACCACACCGCAAAGCAGGCGGGTGGGGCCGCTTCTGCACTGGCGCGAAGCAGCTCGAAAAAAATACGAAAAATGCGCAGGTAGAGCGCGGGCCAGTGGTAGAAAGGATCATGGTAGTAGCACGGTAGTAGCAAGGTAGTGATAAGGTAGTAGCAACGTGAGAGCGTGGCAGTATGGCGCGGCACGGTAGCATCACGCACGCTACAACGTCAGCGAGCATCCATTTTATAACAACGAAAAAAATGAAAGCATTGCAGAATAACTTTGTATCATCATCATCAGCGCTGTTAGGCCTATGCAGACCTTTAGCGGTTCGGGTCAGCAAGACACTCCGGCCTCGCGCGGCCTCGCCGCAACCTCAGATGCGGTAGGGTTTCAGCATAGTCGTAGCGACCTATTATGCCAAAAATGCTTCGTATAGCGAAATGTAACTTTAAAGGATAATACTAGGAGGCACACGCTTCAAACCACACGACATATTTTTAGCATATGTAGAATACAAATTATCCAGTTAGTAGTCATACGATGAAATAATTCGTGAATTACGAAGTATTTTCGAGTATTTTCTTTGGAACCTTCTTATACATGCTCAAAATACTTAGTTATAACAGGCTACTTTTGTTTGTAAAGCCGAAAATAGTTTGTTAGGTGCAGAGTGCTTTTCTTCGTAGATTTCACAGTGCCTTCGATTTCTTTGTATGAGGAAGCGTTTGCTTCGCAGACTTTTCCCAGTGCGGCGTAGCAGCGCGGTGGTAGCAGCAGTAGCGCGGCAGCGGCGCACTGCAACCCAATTACTGCGAGTGGAGATAAATGCGTGCGTGGTACCGCCGTCAAACGCGACCCGGATGCTTGAACACACACACACACACACACACACACACACACACACACACACACACGGTGAGAGAGGCGCGCACGCTTCCTCGACGTGAACAAGGTGTGCGGTTTGTCGTCTCGCGGCTTCTCTCTTCGCGCACTCCTTCGCCTCGCCGGGGAGGAGCAGCACTGCGATAAACCGGTACATGCATAATGCCTTCGCGGTGGCGGTCTTTGCCGTGGAAGAGGGGGGCGCGCGTCGCGGCAGTGTGAGTGTGTGCATGTGTGTGTGCGCGCGCAGCCGCGGTGCGTATCAATTGTTTTCGGGCCAGCATTGTTGACAGAGTCACTACATGTCCAGCTAGGGTCCTGCTGTAGGCCTGTTGCATACTGTGTGGGGTGCCGCCGCGCCCCCCACCCCCGCGCCGCCCCTCCCCCCTCCCCGCGCCAGGATCGATATCGAGCCCTGGGCGTCCGCAGGGGCGCGGGCAGGGGCGCGGGCAGGGGCGCGGGCAGGGGCGCCACACGGGGCCCTTCCTCCTCAGGGCCGAGTGGGGCGCCAAGGCTAGCAACAGCTGGAGGGCAGGTGCGAGCCCCCACCCCCTACCCCGTTTTTTCCGGTGCCCCACTGCAAATCCCCCCGGAACGGCGGCGATCGTCCTCTAATGCCAGGAGGAAAACTCGGACGCGCGCCTCCGTCCGGCCCCCGGGTCGCCGGCGACGCCGCTGACGTCGTCCTCCGCGGTGCCTCCACGCCGCCGCCCCCTGCCGGCCAGACAGCGCGCCGCGCCGCACCGCGCAGCCACAACAAGTGCCTCGGCGTGAAGGATCGTCGCGTGTGGCGGCGCGACGTCGGCGACGGCGCGTCGGCGGCGTGGACGGTGCAGTGTCTCCCTTCCCTCCGCGTGACTCCGCGTTATGATTCGCGCGCGGGCCGTTTGTTCTCGTTACAGCGGTTACCGCCACTGCGAACACGCCGCGCAACAGGCCAAGGCCGCGGCCCAGCACGGCCCAGCACGGCCCAGCACGGCCCAGCACGGCCCGGCACGGCATGGAAATAAGCCCCACCCGTCTTTGGCCTGATCCGATTAGGCAGTGGCAAGCGCTTGGTGCGGTGCGCTGCTCATGCAGGTGCCGAAAGGGCGCGGCGATGGTGCCCGGCGAGCGCGTCTCTCCGGAGGCAACAATGCCATTTCACCATGGAGAAGGGCTATGGCACCACTTCCCAGAGGTGCTACCCTAGAGGTGCCACTCCCTTAGATGTGTCACTCCTTTGAGGTGCCACTTCTTGAGGTGCCACTCCCTACAGGTGCCACTCCCTACAGGTGCCACTCCCTAAAGGTGTCACTCCTTGAGGTGCCACTCCGCACAGGTGCCACTCCGTACAGGTGTCAGTGTCACTCCCTAGAGGTGCCACTCCATCGAGGTGCCACTCTATCGAGGTGCCACTCCCTAGAGATGCCACTCCCTATAGGCATAGGCACCACTTCCTGGTATTGTGCCACTTCCTGGAGGTGCCATACTACCTATGATGCTACTTCATAGAGAGGCTACTCCTTAAAGATGCCACTCCCAGGATGTGCCACTCCTCAAAGGTGCCAAAAGAGGTGCCACTAGAGGTACCACTTCCTAGACTACGCCACTTCCTAGGGCGGTGCCACTTCCCAAAAAGCGCTACTCCCTGGAGCCACTCCCTTGAGACGCCACTCCCCAGAGGCGCCACTGCCTTGAGGCGCCACTGCCGTGCCCCGTCGTGCCCCGGCGGTGAAGCGGGGCCGTGATAAGACCCCCCGCATGATCACCAAACACGACTAATCTCACGGTGGCGCCACAGGCGGGGAGGGTGGGGGGTGGGGGCGTCACACTGGCGTAAAGAGCTCGCGCAGGTGTACTAGGGTACTGGAGCGCGCGCGCGCTCGCGCACACACACAGACACCTACATACGACTACACCCCCCCCCCCCACACACACACAAGCACACACACGAAGGCGCGATGCCCGGCACGTTCTCGCGCGGAGCGAGTTTGGCGCGCGGGGAATAACACCGTGCTGAAATTAATAAATGAGAGAGCGAGGAAAAGGTACAGAGCGCGGCAGAGAGAGCGAGAGAGAGAGAGAGCGATGCGGTGGCGTGTTGTTGCCGCGGTGCATCCGTTGGCCGCGTCGCCGCGTCGCCAGCCTGCTGCAGCCAGGTGGAGGCGGAGCAAGGCAAAGTCGCCTGAATATGCGATGAGGGCCCCGGCGGGCCGCCGGGCCTGCGCAGGACCGACAGGGAGGAGGCGGCAGGGGGCTGGCTGTCGCGCTGTCGCAAGGCGGCCGGGCAGGCCCTCCAGGAGGGCCCAGGGCCGCGGGCAGATGGATGGCCGGAGAATCTGAAAATTAGGGGTAGTGGCTAGTCGTGCAAGGGCGGCGGGGCCGCTCAGGGGTCTGCGGTGGGGCGCCGTGGGATGTGCCGATGGCAGGCGATGGTCATTTAGGTCATCTCGGTCCACCCCTGCCGGGGACGCTGGCCCTGCCCTTCAACTCCGTGCCTTGCAATCCCTCCAGATCGCTGGTCATCATACCGGGGTTGGGCGTCCGGGCCCGGCCGGCCCGGCCCGCCACAGGGACAGACCCCTGTCATCCCGTCCGCCCTGGCCGAGGCCCTGGCCGCCCTGGCCGTCCCCACGGTCACGCCCTCGGGGCCGGGCCGGCTGGGGCACTCCCCGACCCCCGACCGTGCAGCCGTGCAGCCGACACAGTTCAAATACGAAACGGCGCCCGTGTCGGCATGATGGCGACTTCCCCTGCCGCTCCGCTCTGCTGGCTCTGCAGACTGATTCCGAGAGTCGCAGCTCTGCCTCTCTCGCACTATCGTGCGGCGTCCCGTGTAGGTGTGACAGAGACGCAGCGACGGAAACGACTCTCAGTCTGCTGCTCTCCTCGCACACTGCCGCCATAAACTAAAGGCGAAGAAAGAAGTGCGAGATTGTCTTTGACTTGAAAAGAAGATGTGCGGCAAAAGTTCGCGCGCCACTCATACGAAGCCCCACCACGTGCTCCGCATAAGCCCTGCCTCGCCGAAGAATCTTGTCATCGGCCTGTCTCTCTCGCTCTCAAGGAGCGTTCCGTAGGGATGCTAAAGAGAGAGAGAGAGAGAGAGAGAGAGAGAGAGAGAGAGAGAGAGAGAGAGAGAGAGAGAGAGAGAGGGAGAAAGAGAGAGACAAAGAGTCGAGCGACGTGCACACACAGCGAGGCACACAGGCAGGGACAGTCTCTGCTTGTCTTTTACAGCGACGGCCGCCACTTGGCACCTTGTCACCCCGAAGCCCACCCCACCGGTGTACGATGCCTTTACCTCCCAGTCCATCCATTATTAACCACGCCATTTTCCGTGGGATAAAACTCGGGGCTAGACACAGGCCAAAGGGCTGGTCGAAGGGCTGGTCGGAACGGCTGGCCAAAGGGCTAGTCGAAGGGCTGGTCGGAACGGCTGGCCAAAGGGCTGGTCGAAGGGCTGGTCGAAGGGCTCGTTGAAATGGCTAGCCAAAGGGCTAGTCAGGGCTGGTCGAAATGGCTGGTCAAAGGGCTGGTCGAAGGGCTTGTCGAAATGGCTGGGCAAAGGGCTGGCCGAAGGGCTCGTCGAAATGGCTGGTTAAAGGGCTGGTTAAAGGGCTGGTCGAAGGGATGGCAATAGGGCTGGCTGAAGGTCTGGTCAAAAGGCTGGCCAATGAGCTTGCTGGAGGGCTGCTCATAGGCATAGTCAAAGGGCTGGTCGGCCAAAGGGCTGGGAGGGGGTTGTGGTCGAAAGCAGTGGTCAAAGAAGCCGCCGAGGGGGTGGCAAAAGGCACAGTGGTCGAAAGCCACAGTGTTGAAAGGGCTGGCCTGGCCAAAGGGCTGATGCAGCGCTGGTCAAAGGGCCGGCCACAGGGCGTGATAGAGGGATAGGCCGCCGCAGCTACAAGACCGACCTGTTTAACTCCGAACCCACACAAACCGCGCTTCTTTTCAGCGGGGAACTTTGAAAAGAAAGCCTTCTCTCTCCACGGGGTATTGAACCCTGACCCGCGCGCGGGTGGGGGAGTCTTTTCCTCTCCGCACGGCTTTGCAGCGCCAGCGAGGCGCGCGGGCGGTGGACTGTTCCAATCAGCGGGGAGAAAAGTTTCCGTTTCAACGCTATCTCAAACCGTCCGGGGTGTAGCCGGCAGCTGGGGTACGCAGCGAGCGAGACAGCGAGTCCGTTTCCGCCAAGAAGTGTACCTAACAAGGAAATCACGGTGAAGGACAAGAAGTGCCCCAGCGTGTAAACGACACCAGCTGGAGGGGGTGGCACGTGGAGGTGTGGGGCGCTTCATGGGGGACACCCCCCTCCCCGTCTTGCCTTTTAATATGCCATGCATAAATCTCAACCTCTAAACATTACAGCCCCCCCCCCCACCTCCCCGACGCCTTTCCCGCTGTCGGCTAGTCGCGCAGCATATGTCAGCCCCCTGTCAGCGGCGTGTGGCAGCGCCGTCTAGCGGCGGGTGTCAGCCCCATTAATGACAGCAGCGTTTGTCAGCTCTGTGTGTTCAGCATCGTGCGTCAGCTCTGCGTGTTCAGCATCGTGCGTCAGCTCTGTGTGTTCAACATCTTGTGTCAGCTCTGTGTGTTCAACATCAATTCAACATCTTGTGTCAGCTCTGTGTGTTCAACATCGTGTCAGCTCTGTGTGTTCAGCGTTCAGCAGCCGTATGTTAGTGTCAGCGGCTTCAGCCAGCTCCCGTTCAGCGGCGTGTGGAAACCCCGTTAATGACAGCGGAGGGTGTCAGCGCCCTTAATGTCAGCCGAGGGGCTCAGCGCGGAGGATGTCAGCGCCGTAAACGAAAGCGAAAAGTGTCAGAGGAGGTTGTCAGCGCCGTTAATATCAGCGCAGGGTTTCAGCGGAGGCTGTCAGCTGAAGCTGAAGGTGACAACGACGTTAATGGGCGGCGTGCATCAGCGCCGTTAAGGTCAGCGGCGGGTGTCAGCGCCGTTTATGTCAGCGATGTATGCCAGCACAGCGTGTCAGCGCCCTGAGCCAGGACCATGCGTTCGGCGGCATGTGTCAGCACCGCGTGTCAGCAGCATGTCAGCGCCGCGTGTCATCGGCCGTGTCGTCGCGCGCTGTCAAGCGAGAAAGGTCCCCGCACGAAAAATCTTAAGGCGGAAACTTTCCTCCACGGTGACTGCGCCAACTTATTGTGCGTGTCCAATACAGCTGGGGTCGATTCCAGGGTGGGGTTGGCTGGAGCGGCGCGGTGGAGAGAACCAGGGGCGCCGCCGCCACCTAGTTCCGTTCCACAAACGCAAATCGAGTTACAGCGATCAGGCTGCAATAAGCAAGGCGGTGTACTGCACAGACCGGGAAGACTGGCAGGTACTTAAGGAGCTTTGCCACCCCACCAGCGCCTCTCACAACGCAGCTGGGCCACAACGGATGGTACAATTCCGTTCCTGTGGATTCCTTTCCGAAAATATGACAAGAAAAATGCTCTGGTGGTGCGTATTTCTACGCCTTTCTTCAAGCGAAGTGGTTGCTGTGCTTAGCTTCATGCGAAGTTCTATCTGTTCCATTCCAATCTTCTCCCGCCTGAGGAAACTTCTCTAATTTTGAGTTCAAGCGTTTAGGCTTTAAGTGTGGCACAGTGGGCCAGAAGAACGGTAGAGGGGGCCAAAACTCTTGACACGTTTTGAGCTCCAGAGTCACTGAAAAGGGGACTCGAACCACATAAGTGACCCCACCAATGGATTGCTCTTTGAATAAGGAATCCATTGATGCGGTCACACGTTCGGTTCGAGTACCGTATAGCGACTCTAGAGGTAAAACCGCGTGCAGAGTTTGGGTCACCTTCACCGGTCATCTGGCCCACCGTGCGTGGTCGCATGCGTGAATGGAGCGTAAAGCCACGCTTTTACCAGAGTGACCGGAATATTGACCCATTTTAGATTGCCGCACCTCTGACGTGCTGAATCGAGGGCCGGCCGGGCCGCCGTGCGGGCGGGGCGGGGCGGGGCGGGGCGGGGCGGCCTCATTCTCATCAGCGAGTAATTTATGCATGGACGGAGCAAGGGGCGGGCGGCAGGGCGGCAGGGCGGCAGGGCGGTCAGCCCGCCGACTTTCCGTCATCTTTTTCGGCCAAACGGTCGGACAATGAAACCACCAACACACGCGGCATTGTTCTTCACAAAAACGTTGTGTGTTCGCGTCCCTTGGAACAGCGGCGAGGAAGGGGGCAAAAATGAATGTTGCATTTGGAGCGCTTGTCCGTTTAAAGCCACTCGACTTCCTTGTCCGTCCATTAAAACTACTGGCGGCTGCGTACGCCAGAAGTAGCAGGCGGGGGTGGAGATGGGAGTTGTTGGGTTGCGCGGCGGCCACCTGGGCTGTCGGTAGAGGGAGAGGGAGGGGAGGGGGGAGGGTGAGAGGACGAGGCGAGGGCGGCAAGCCGTTCACGGAGTAAATGGGGGAGCGGAGAAGAAGGGTGGCCCTAATTGTGCTACCATGTGAGGCGCCGAGGCGGTCCAGCCTTCGAGGGCGGCCAAGCTGGCGAGGCTGGCGTCGAGGTGCTGGAATGCTTCAACGTTACCTGCCCGGCCTGCTCGGCTGCGCGCAGTGCGTCGCGCCACCGTTAAAATGAAAATTCCGTCGGGAGGGAAGCCCGCGCGCTCGACGCGCTGCCGCTTCAAGAGCCTGGAAACTCGTCCCCGGCGACTCGGACGGAGCGGACGGCTCTCGTCCACGCGGCTGCCACCGAGAGAGGTTTCGAGTACCGAGGGTCTCGGCGCTGCAGCGAGAGCCTGGAGACGGATGCCGCGAGCTATGCCGCGAGCTTTCAGTCGCTCTGTCGCACTTCTAAGGCGTTCCGGTTGGGTGCGATAGAGACAGACCGACGCAAACCGACTCTCGGAATCAGTCCGCAGCAGGCGGCAGCAGCAGTTTGCCCGTCGGCGCGCCGTCGTGCCGTGACGCCAAGCTCAAATTGGCGACAATGCCAGCGGCGGCGGCAATGGCATTCATTAAGCGCTCCAAATTGGCTGCTATTTAAGGGATCTCTCACGGCGCCGCCCTGATGAAGAGGCCGAATGCACGGCGGCTCTGCACCCTCGCCGCCCCCGAGACCCCTTCGCCCACCGAGCCTCCCTCAGCCTCCCTCAGCCTCGCCGCATCGGGCAAACTTCCTGCTCCAGCCGGCCAGGCGGTTAGGCAGGCAGGCAGGCAGGCAGCCAGGCAGCCAGGCAGGCAGCCGGTCGACGCAGTATGTCGGTTCTGCACCCGCACCTCGTTCGTCTTCCGCAAATTTACTTCCGGCGCATCAAATATGCAAGGCCGAGCAGCGCGATGTCCGTGCGTCCGTCCGTCCGGCGCGCGCCTTCACAGCCCAGCTGCCCTTGCGTACATGCAGAGGCCCTTCTTGGAGGCGGCCGCCAGCGCCCCCTTATTCTTTCATTACGACCGCCACCCGCCTCCGGCACCTCCCCCTCGAGCCCGTCCAGGCCGTCGGCGTCTCCACGTCGCCGCCATTACGTCGACGCCCCGCCACTCGGGGGCTCGTCCCGCATGCGGCCCTACTCGTCGCCTCCGTCCGGAGAGTCTCGACGCTCCGTCTCTGACGCACTCACAGGGCGTCCCGCGAGGGAGCAAGAGAGACGAGCGACGTGGTTTCGGAATGACCAGGCTGGCCGCCGCAGACCACTGCCGTCCTCGCCACGCGTGCGCAGAGCGCGGGGCAACTTGTCGCAATACCGAACTTGTTACCTCCGTCATTTGCACACGCGGCGCTGGGCGGGCGAAGCGCGTACGCTGACCGAGTTCGGCCGCTCGCCGCACCAAAGTGGCCAACTTGACCGGCCGAGTGATTCCGCACGGCCATTTCGGTCGCTCTGTCTCTCTCGCACTCGTGGGGCAGCCGCTACAGGTTTGCGGCAGAGCGCAGGTAACGACACTGGAAGCCAGTCCGCAGGCTGGACCACCACATCATGGTAAAGATTTTCCGTAGTATAAACGAAATTCGTCAAATTATCTTTAAGGTACAGAGAATTCTCAATACGAAGAAAACGGTTCCTGGTTTCGCCTATGTCTCCCTGAGAAAACCAGGGACCGTTTTCACCGTGAATGGTACTTTATAAAGTCAGCTGCACCACCATAATCTAGACAATTTTCACTATAATAGAGAATCTTCACTATGCAACTTTTAGCGTGCACGGAGAAAATGGCGCCGCTGGCTGTGTCTACGTCGTCGCTTCCTTACATACCACCGCGGCGTGAAGTGAGACAGCAGCAGAGAAACTCACCCGCTAAGGAAAGAGAAATCAAGCAATTAATCACTGTGCTCTTCGATTAGGTCGTCTGATTAATGCAACAGTTCAGATGCACCCCGTCCAGCCCGACAGCCTCCCATTAATAACGTTTTGCGACGTCGGACTATCCGCGCCTCAAGAAGTCTTTTTTTTTTTGCGGCTCTCACGTTTCCATTCAGCCCACCCATCCCCCAAAGTTTGTTTTTTGACTCTATTATTATTCTGCGTTTGCTCGCCGTGATGTGACTAACAAGCTCCACTGGCATGGAGCGGGCACGTCCTGGCTCGGCTCGGCTCAGAGCCGGGCCGGCTGGGATCGGCTCAGCACCCGAAGTGCTCGACTCGTACAGGTAGATCATTAGGGATCGGTGTGATCCCTCTGTACACTACAAAATCCACTGCGTACTTCGTACACATCCACTATGGGACTGCTCTAACAGGTACACATCTATTGACATTTATACGTCTATAGGAGTGTGATAGATATGTATACATCTAGAGGAGTGTACTTGCTCAGCATCTATCTATATACATGGGAGTATGATAGACAAGGAAACATCTATTGGTGTGTACTTGAGGAAGTGCTCGAGCACACACTCATACTCTTACAGATGTGTGAACATGTCAAGTACACTCTTGTAGATGTTCACCAACTACACTTTAGATTTTTGCAGAGTACCCTGCCACGGCCCTGCCAGCAATGCACCCAGACTCACCTGTTGGAGTAGTACTCGAAGAAGGCCACAAGGATCTCGATGGATCTGGTCATGGCAGCCCACATCATTCATGATCTGATGCCGGGACGGTGTCGGCCAACACGATATCACAGTGTCCTCGCCTTTCTGCTCACTTCCCTCGGCGATAAGAAGAAAAGCAACACCAGAGTCTTTGTCTCTTTCAGGGAGTCACCCCCGCTTGCTCGGACGCCCCTTTCTGCGTCGGCTCATTGTCCTGCAACGTTCGTGCGGGCGTAAGTTGCTGAGCCTCTGTCTGCGCGCGTATGTGTGTGAGAGTGAAAGAGAGAGAGAGAGACTCGCTTCGCTCGCTGGGGGGCTCCGCCCCCTCACTCACTCATTCCAACGTCATTGATGAGGCCCTTCCCGACCAGCTAGCGACCTGCGGTTTTCACCATTCGACGGAGAAGGGTCGAAAACATTCGGAAAATTTTTGTCAAAATTTAAAAAAAAGGGGCGGATCCAGGTCAAATTTTGAACAAGCTAGGGGGGTATTAAACACTAGGGCCTAAACGGTGCGTCGCATCGAGAAACTCTCTAAACAAAAGTTGTAGGGCTCGGTGAGAAACCTTTCAGCTAACCTGTCCGCGGTTTCTGCCCTTTACCATTTTTGAGATATTTTGGAAAAACTGGGGTGCGGGAGGTCGGGGCCCCAAAAGGGGCACAAGGAGAGATGGATGGGGGGTCAAAGCGAGGCGTCTGTAGGCCTGGCCGAGGCCTACCTGAGTGAAAGAGAGAGAGAGAGAAACGAAACAGGAGCGAGCTTTCACTGTGTGCATCGCCAAAAAAAGCTGTTGACCGGCCGACGCGACACACAATCAGCTTCGACTTCCCCCTTTCGGCCCGGAGTGGTTAAAAACAGACAGACATAAACCCCGGAGCCTTTCAAACAAACATCAACGAACTGTCACAAAAAAAGCGCGCGCTGCACAAACACATGTCGCACTGGGTGACAATCAGGGGGATGCAATTACATGGGGAAAGCCACACTAAAGGGCCTCGTCGCTTTGATCTGGCGAGCGGCCGTCAGTCCAGTGGCCGCGCACACTGCATCCAGGCCCTACACTTTACAACTGAAGGGTGTAACGTGGTTCTACATCATACAATTGAAGGGTGCAACCAGGCCTTGCACCATTAAATTAAGTACAAACAGACCCTAAGCCATACATTTAAAGGGTATAACCAGGCTCCACTCCAAACGATTGAAGGGTGTCAGGGTCAGGCCCTACACCATATACAACTGAAAGATGAAACCAGGCCCTACACCATTAAATTAAAGAGTGGAACCAGGCCCACACCATACAATTGGTGGATGTAATCGGGCCCTACACCATACAGTTGAAGGGTGTGATCAGGCCCCACACACCATAAAATTGAGGGTGAAACAAGGCCCAACACCATACACCGTTCAATTGAAGGGTGTGCCCGGCCCCCGGCCCTATCCAATACAATTAAAGTGTGCAACCAGGCCCTTCGCCCTTCAACCAGACCCCACACCCTTCAACCAGTTCGACAGACGGTCAGAGCGGCAGATTGACAATGCGCAGGCTGGCGTTGGCTCGCGGTGGCTCGCGTGAGCGCCGCAAGATGGCCGTGTGAATTTATAAATGGGAAATGCGGCCGATAACGCCTGTATCGGCTCGGCCCGCGGCTCGGCTCGGACCGAGGCTCGGACTGTCGCGGCGCTCCGCTCGCACCGCCCTCCGCCGCGGCCTGCGTGTGTTTGGAGAGCGGGGAGGGATGCCGCGGCAGTCATGCACGGTTGTCGGTTCCATGCCGCCCAGGTCGGAATCAACGTCGATCCGTCGTCGCCGCCGAGCGGCCACCTGTTCCGACCAAGGAAGCGCCGCCGCCATCGACTGCCGGGACGGAAAATCGACCAAAAAAAGGGAAAGAGGACAGCGTTAAAGTCGTCCTGCGTGGCGGCCTTAGATAAGCCCGGTGTTCGCCCCATCGGCCAGAGAGAGGCAAGGAAGTGGCTCGAAAAGGACGAGAAAAAATGGCTGGCTTAAAAGAGGGAAGAAGAGGGGCGGCGCAGCGGGGACTCCCTAGGTGGTGGTGGTGGTGGTGGTGGTGGTGTTCGGCAGCAGGACGCAGCATTGCCTCCGCCACGTCGCGCGGGATGAAGTTAACGGACTCGCGGGTAACGAGCCCACTCGGCGCACGCTCTGCCGCTCGCCATGGCCGCGACGCCATCCCGCTCAAAGCCAAGTCGGTCGCGGTGGCGGTAGCGGACAGTCCGCCAGCCGGTCGGACGGTCTTTTCGGGCCGGTTCCTTCATCTCGGAACAGCGTCTCAACTTTCGTCCCGCTGTCCGCCTTTGAGGTGCCGCCCCATGCCGAGGTCGTCGTCGAGGAGGACACCGAGGCCACGACGGAAGACACAGAGGCCACGACGGAAGACACAGAGGCCCCGACGGAAGACACAGAGGCCGCGACGGAGAACGGCGAGGCCACGACGGAAGACACAGAGGCCACGAGGGAGGACGCGTAGGTCACGGAGGAGGACGCCGAGGCCACGGAGGAGGACGCCGAGGCCACGGAGAAGGACGCCGAGGTCACGGCGGAGGAAGTCTAGGCCGCGAGGGAGGACGCGTAGGTCACGGAGGAGGACGCCGAGGCCACGGAGGAGGACGCCGAGGTCACGGCGGAGGAAGTCTAGGCCGCGAGGGAGGACGCGTAGGTCACGGAGGAGGACGCCGAGGCCACGGCGGAGGAAGCCTAGGTCGTCACGAAGGAGGACGCGGAGGTCGTCGAGGTCGGACTTTGCAGTGCAGGCGGCGCCGGGCGGCGCTCCATTGTGCAGGCCGTGGAGCATGCAGTCATCCCACACCTCATTAGTGCAGGTCTCGAGAGGTGCTCGCCGAGCCCCGCCCCCTCCACCGCCATCATCACGCACCTCATCGCCGCGACCGCACCACCTCGGCACCACCTCGGCACACCGTGTGTGCCGCGCTGCGATAGCCGATTCAGGGATAATGAAATTATTGTGCCCCGTTTCCCACGTCGGCCTCGTGGGGTGTCCGGGCGGCGGCCGAACCCAGCCAGCCGCAAAGGGGGCGCCGCCCCGCCCCACCGCGCCCCGCCGCGCCCCGCCCCGCCCGCCGAGAGCCAGCCAGCCCCCGGCCCGTCCGTCAAAGCCATGGCCAACTTGGTCCCGTCCCGCGGCCAGGCCTGGAGGGTGCCACAATCAACGCGACCGCCGAAACGTCGAGTGTGTGTTGGGGTAATTATGTGGCTCGGATTAAATCAGGTTGGAGAGCACGCATTACCCACTGGACGAGCGGAGCGGGCTGCACCGAGAGCAACCCCCGAAAAACAAAACCGGGGAAAGAGTGGCCAACCTGCATTGTGGCGTCCAATAAAAAGTGAGGAAAGTGGCGGAGAATATTTGGAGCGGCGGACCGCTGCCCCGCCCCGCCTCCGCCGCCCTGTTTTATTGCGAGCCTCCTCCCGGCGAGCCGCAGTCTCACATATTTCAGCCATTTTATCGGCAGTTCTGATCGCATTTCACGCTCCCGCGAAGACGCGGCCCGCGAGCCAGCTCGCCGGGAAGAAATTAAGGCGTGCAATTCCGAGGCCCGTCCGTCTGGCCGCGCTACAGAGCGCACACAAGAAACACCACGTTTCCAGTGGATCCGCGTTTTGCAGACGGATTCCGACAGTCGTCTTCGTCGCTGTCTCTCTCGCTTGCACTCATGGGCGCCCCGCGTGGGTGCGAGAGAGACAGCGACGAAGATGACTCTCAGAAGCAGTGTGCCGCTACTTGTCCCGCTGCTGCCAGACGGACGACGGTCTACTCGTCGCTCCGTCTTTCTCGCACTCATGGGGCGTCCCATAAGGGTGCGAGAGAGATAGCAACAATCGCTTCCGGCGCCCCAGCTTCGCGACCCGTGCACACACGGATCGCTCTGAGACTTCGTAATCACGGGCAAGGAGTGCAAGCGAAGTCGAATTTAATATTAGCCCTGATGAGCAGGCGTCCGGGCCACGGCCCCACGGCACCGGCATTTACTTAAGTCTTCTTCCTGAAGAGATTACAGCCGGAAAACTTCGGGTGCACTTGTAAATGCAATCTGGCAAACTCGCCGAGGAAACTGGCTGAGCGGCTGCTCCGAACGTCGCTGGCGTCGTCGCGCTGCCGCCGTCCGTCCCCCTCGCACTCACGGAGCGGAGTTTGGGTGTGAGAGAGACGGGGCGACTGCGCGGAGTGAGCCTGCAGGCAGCGGGACGAGGAAGATGGGGCAACACCAGCACCACGCCAGCACCACGCCAGCACCACGCACTCCCGCGGCCTCCCAAAGCCAAGCCTATTTTTTATGCAACGATCGAGGGGAAAGCACCCTGCCGTCTCTCTCTCTCTCTCTCTCTCTCTCTCTCTCTCTCTCTCTCTCTCTCTCTCTCTCTCTCTCTCTCCAACACACACCGTGCAAAAAGTGGAAAATGCACTCGCTAAAACATCCCCCCTAACGACCAACTTTTTTTTCGTCGACGTGTCAATGACGCTCCGAGCACTACAGTCACCACAGGCGCACCGTCACTAAGTGTCCGCCGTCACGCGAGGCCTCGTCACGCGTGCGCCGCGCGGTCGCCGTGTCGTGCGCGTGCCGCGTGCCGTGTCCGCGTGTGCGCCCCCGTCGGAGCTCCCGCGTCGACTGGCAGCCTCGCTGGCACCGCCGCGCCGCCGCCCAGCGGGCCCAACGACCCAACGTCACGGCGGGCCGCTGTGGCTGCGCGGCGCTGCGCGGTGCTGCGCGGCAGTGCCGGTCGGGCGCCCCCTCCCCCTGGAAGCGTGGCAGCCTGGCCCGGCCTGGCCGAGCCTGGAAGGGCAGGCCTGCAAGGGGAGGAGGGGTCGTTGCGGTGGCGTGCGTGCGTACGTGCGTCGTGCGTACGAGGGCCGCGCACGCTAGAGAGAGAGGGAGAGAGAGGGAGAGGGGGGACAGGCTTCTATCCGGCTGCAACAGGCTCGGTGCGGTCGACTTGGCAGCGCCGCGACGTTCTTCTTCGAGTCATATTTTCTTTTATGGGTTCTATTCCCCCCTTTTTCTGTCCCTTTCTATCCCCCCCGCGGGTATCAACAGGTCAGGCAAGGGAATGAAGCACCCTCCAGACGCGTCGCAGGGCACTGCAGACTGATTCCGAGAGTCGTCGCTCTGTCTCTCTCGCACCTGCACGGGGCGTGCCGTGAGTGAGAGAGAGACAGAGCGATGAAAACGACTCTCGGAATCCTGTTGGCAACGCACGGCCCGCGGCGCCCCTATCGGCCGGAAGCGGAACCGAGCGCCGACAGAGACAGACGTATCTCACTTCGAGTGGAGTAGCGGAGACAGCCGCCAATTTGGAAAAGGAAAGCGCCTGCACTGTTGCCGCTGGGCAGCAAGACTGTCAAAGTTTCGGCCGTCACTTGAGAACAGTTTCAAGGCTAATTTTCGCTAACAAGAAAGTCGTTAAACCAGCTGTTGACATTGCTGTCACGCCCACGCAATCGCCTAAGTACAGGAGGTGTGATGACATTTTCAGTAATTTGAGATGAAATTGTCATCAATTTATCGTGAAGTTGTGATCAATTCGTTATAAAATTGTCGTCAAATTGTGATGAAAGCGACATCCTTTTGAGATGAAATTGACATCATTTTGTGATGAAATTGACATCAATTTGTAATGAAATAGCAAACAATTTTGTAATGAAAACGTCAACAATTTTGTGATGAAATCGGCAGCAACTTTGTGAAGAAACCGTCAACCATTTTGCAATGGTACTGTCAACATTTTTTAATGACACTGTCAACAACTTTGTAATGACACTGTCAACAGTTAACATTCATGAGTTGAAATTGCCATTATCAGAAAGTGATGCAGATGTCATCCGCTGATCAAAATGTGACAACAAATATTGACACTGTGATTCCGCGCGGTGTTCCTATTCGCTGTCTCTCTCGCACCCACGCGGAACGCTCCATGAGTGCGAGAGAGACAGAGCGACGAGCCCACCGTTTGGAGTCATCGTTCTGCGCGGCCCGGCCTGTCAATAGCCGGCCAGCAAGTTGGCGACTCGAGCGAGGCGCGCGGAAGGGTCAGAGGGCTCCTCGGGCCTTGGGGGCCCAGGGCAGTGTGGGGGCCGGGCCCTCCGCTGCCCTCGGCTTGGCCCCCCGCCCGGGCCGACGCGTCGTCCGTCAGCCTGTTCGGAACGGACACACTTTTTGGCCTCGGCGACCGGCCTGACCTCCCCGTCTTCGGGAGGGCTCTGCTGCCGTTCCCGGCCGTGCCGAGCCGGGCCCAAAGGTGGTCCCGTCTAAAAAGGTTACGCAACTTTTTCCGGCTACAAGGGATGCTCGTCCCGCGAGGAGGGCTGCGTCCGGGCCGCCACCACACCGGGAAGGCACGCGATGAGGACACGCACGAGTTGCGAGGATGCATTGAGGCATGATACTCTCTCCGTGCATTACAGTGTGCAGCGCTGTGCTCGTCGGCCATAACCTCTCCCCCTCTTTTTTTCGCGACTTGTCGCGACACTGTAACTGACCGGAAGTGACAGGCGAGGGGCTTAGCTTTCCAGCGCGCCGACAGTCCTTCCGCCGAGCCTCCACTATTGGCACATGCGTCGCGGCGCCACGGCAGCGGGATAGGCCGACTTGGCGCGACGAGCAGCCATCTGCAGGGGACAAGGCAAAGGGGCATCGGAACTACGTGGAACTGAACCACTTGGAACCACTCGGAACCACCTCTTGGATCCACTTGGAACTACCTGTGACTGCTTGGAACCGGCGGGAAAAGAATGCGATGCGCCACCCTCCTAAAGGTGAACGAATAATGCCATTTTACACTGTCAAATCCAAAACAAATAATCAATCAATCTCAAAATGTTTACAATAAGAAAATGATATCGAATGGAATCTCTTTCAGTCCGTTCGACTTGGCTCAAAGGAATCCAATTTGACATATTTACAACCAAAATTGGCACTCCTTCTGTTCGTTTTCAAATAAAACCGAAATCGCCGAGAGATTCGATTCGAGTCAATTCGATTTCGAACGATTCGCGCACCTCTACCGCCACCAGCCTCGAAAAAAAGTGACGTCGACTTACCGGCGTCGGCAGCCCGGCGCCGGCCCTGCGGTGCCCATCCAGGCCGTGCCCACCCTCAGCCCGCCCCACCCCACTAGAGCCCAACCACACCCCGCCACGCCCCTCCCCGCCACGCCCCGCCCCGCCACGCCCCTCCCCGCCACGCCCCTCCCCGCCGCGCCCCGCCACGCCCCGCCACGCCACGCGCTCGAGGCATCCGCTACATTCTAGGGGGATGCACGGCGGAGAGGGAAAGCATCTCAAGACCATTCTCCGTGGGCATACACCGCCCCACTTTTGTGTAACTCGTTAGCAGGCGAGGAGCGGCGCGATGAATTTTTCATAGACCCGGCGGCTCTCTCTCTCTCTCTCTCTCTCTCTCTCTCTCTGTGTGTGTGTGTGTGTGTGTGTGTGTGTGTGGTGTGTGTGTGGCCACGGACGTCATGCGGCGCAAGGCAATTTCAGGGACGCTGCTCTGATATTGGCAAAAAAAAGTTCATAGCAGGAAGCGCTGTTTCTTTTTTAAAGAAAAGTTTGAAAGAAAAAATGAAAAGAAAGGAAGGAAGCGCAACGTTGAGACGTTTTTCATTTGGCGATTCATCTGATGGCTGTAAATTTCAAAAGGGGGGGAAATTAGAAACATTAATGTTTTTCTTGTTATTTATTTATTGCAAAACTAATAGTTATGTAAGGAAAGGTTGAAACAAAAATTAAAGGAATAAAAGCAACATTAAGACATCTTTCAGTGGACAGCAGTTCATTCGACGTAGGTAAATTTAAAAGAGGCAAGAAATATGTTCCCGCCGCGAATATATGAAATTTATCCATGGGGGTGTTTTTCATTCAGTCGATACGGCAAATTCCCAAATGGCAGGAAATGTGTTCCTGCCGCCAAAATGGAAGTTATTCACGGGCGACGCGCATTGACACCTGCGGCGGCGGACGGGGGAGCACACGGTACTTATAGGAGTGCGGCGCACACGTGCGCTCAAGGACAGCACGCGCCGCCAGGGGGAAGAAAGAAAAGAAAAAAAGGAGAAGAAAAAAGGCTCGCGCGCGGTGACAGCGAGAAAGAGAGATGAAGCGGAAACTGCAGAGAAAGTTGTTTCGTCTTTAACATGCTGCTCCGGCCGCGCCGCCATGCCGCCGCATGCCGGGCAGGTTGCCTCCCCTTTGCCGCTAACCACGGGGCGCGCCAAGGCCACTGCCAAAATGACAACAAGACGAAGCGAAACGAAACAAAAAAAGTCGCTTCCGATTGCTCGGGCCAGTCGATCTCCGCTCAGCGGGTCTTCTAATGAATTTCCCTGGTCACGTAATAGAAATGCTTCGTCACCTCTCGAGAGCGGAGCCGTGCCGGGCCGCTGGACGCCACCCTCTCGTGGACCGGATTCCTCCCGCGGGATTTTCATCGCTCCTAGAGTCCGCTTCCGCTTGGCGTCCGCGGCCCGCCTGCCAGCAGACTTACTCCGAGAGTCGTCGCTCTGTCTCTCTCGCACCTACAAGGGCCACCCCCGTGAGTGCGAGAGAGACAGAGCGACGAAAAGGAGTCTCGGAATCCAGTTCCGCCTGCCTCAAAAGGCCTGTCAAAGGGCCCCTCGGCCGGGACGGAGAAATTAGCCCTGCGACCCGGGGGAGACATAAAGACGGAAAGGTAGCGCGAGCGGCGAAGCGCCTACCTGTGGAGCGCGGAGACAACGACGCGCCTTGCAGCGGGACGGACGGGCCATCCGTCAGCCGACTAAGAGCGCCAAGCAACCGCAATAAGTGTGTTTCAAAATGTTTTAGCGTGTTGGAGAAATCCACCACGCAAAATGTCTACAGACAATGTTTTGGCTTCCAACTGGAAACTAGTTTTGTGCATAAGCAAATGCCATGTCATCATCATCATCGTCATCATCATCATCATCATCATCATCATCATCATCATCATCATCATCATCATCATCATCATCCATCATCATCATCATCATCATCATCATCATCATCATCATCATCATCATCATCATCATCATCCGACATCAGCAAAAACGCTGTTAAAGCTTCAGCAAGGCCTTTAGCGGTTCGACACGGTAGATTAGCAATGGTGGTGACAAAACTGTAACTACGTAGCATGTCTAAAATTCGTAACTGGGTGGTTATACAGTTCTGTCGCCACATTTTGGTAAAGCACGTGGTTATGAAAACTGTCCACAGACATTTAGTGTAAACATTTTGACTAAAGGTCCATCAGAATAAAGGTGTCGACGGCAAAAAACAGATCCTGGGTGTAGCCTATAGTAAAGACATAATAGGCGATTTCCACGGAGTTCCTGGGAAACCAGGAACGATTTTACAGAGTCCATTCCCCCGTGCTTTCAATTTTAAACGCAACTCTGATACATTTCAATCAATTCCTCTTTTTTTCTAGTGTGGTTTCCATCGCGGCCCGCAACTCACTGCTGCTCCTCTCTGGACCGGTACACAGCAGCAGCAGCAGGACTCCGCAGAGTTTCCAAAATAGAAGCGATAATCGATAGCCCGTCGGGGCAGCAGTGGGCGCCTCGCCCCGATTCCGCAGAGTCGTCTTCGTCGCTCTGTCTCTCTCGCACCTCGACGGCACGCTCCACGAGTGCGAGAGAGACAGAGCGGCGAGAGGCGACTCTCGGAATCGGTCTGCAGTCCAAAACAACTAACCCAACTCGTCGTCGCATCTCGGTCGCATCGGCCAATTAAAGGGAAACCGAAGGGAAACCGGAGGGAAGCTCCACCACGCGGTGCATCACCGCCTGGCTGCCAGCTCGGGCTGGCTGCCTGGAGGGCCACCACACCATCGGGGGTGTCGACGCGACAACACGTGGCGTGTGTGTGTGTGTGTGTGTGTGTGCGTGTAAACGTATGTCCGTGTGAGTGTGCGTGAGTACGCGCAAGTGTTCGCGTGAGTGTACGTGTATGTGTGTAAGTGTGTGTGTGTGTAAGTGTTTGCGTGTGTGTACGTGTGTGTGTGTTGTAGCCCCGGGGCCGTACGATGCAAGGGCGAGGCAGTATCTGTTGGAATCTCGCCCGCCGGCAGCGCGGCACACCGTCAAGCGCGATTCGTCACGCCGTTGTAACGATATAGGATCCGCGCGCTTCGACGAGCAGCCACCGCCGTCACGAAGAAGGCCGCGAAGCTGCACGACGAAGGCGGCGGTGACGCGGACAAGGCTGACTTCCAACAGCTGTGCTTCTTCGTCTCTCTCTCTGTCGCTCTCACGACGGGAAACCCAATAAGAACGCGGTGGAGTGACGACAGCGGTCTCTTCGGAATCAGCGCTTATGGCACCCGCGGCGAGGCAACGCCAAAGAAAGTTCACCCCGGATGTGCCATAGTGATAGGCTTGCACCAGCACATGGTGGAGGAGAATTTCTCCAGACTACAAAAAAACTTCAACAAAATATCCATAGTTTACAGCGAATTTTCAGTGGCAAGCTCAAAGCCGCTCAAAGCTACAGAAGTTCCATTTCAGCTGAACCCCTACGTAGGATTTTGGCCGTAATATGGAGAATCTTCCTCAGAATCTTCACTACTTTGAGAGTGTGGGGCCGAGAGGAGAGGTCGTCCCAAGGAGCAATGGGTCGGCCAAAAAGTGCACTTGGTTCGCTGTCGCCGGGCGTTGCCGCTGCCTCCGAAACCGGCGGGCGGCCCAACCCATCCCACCCCATCCGCCACACCCCACCCCGCCCCGACCACCACACCCCTCCAGAAGCGGGGCAAGCGGGCGGGCCGCAACGCCCCATCGGGGCTGGGCGGGGCTGGCCTTGAAACCTTAGGCGTGTACGGGATGGCACACTTGGAGGGGATGGGGATGCATGGGGACGGGGACGCCGCCGAGCCTCGGTCCGGGACGTCGGCCTGGAAGTCCACGGCGACCACGACGAGCATGCTGGTAGCGGCGCGGGTACTGCTTCACGGACGAGTTGGTCGCGGCTGCGGCGCAAGGCGAGGGCACGCGCCACAGGGTCCGGGTCCGGGGTACAGGATCCGTGGCACAGGTTCCAGGGTCCAAGGCAGAGGGAGCAGAGGGAGGCACAAAGTCCAGGGCTGTTTCCAGGACACAAGGTCTAGGTCACAGGGCACAGGTTGAGGGGCACTGGGTGCAGGGCACAGGTTCCGGGGCAGGTCCAGGGTCCAGGAAAGAGGGTCCTAGGAACAGAATCTAGGGAACAGGGTCCAAAGCAGAGGGAGCGGGATAGGCACAATTTCCAATGTCCAAGGCAGTTTCTAGGACACAGGGTCCAAGACGCAGGAACCAGGGTGCAATGTCCAGGGCACAAGGTCCAAGGCACATGGTGCAAGGCACAGGGTCCAAGGCTCATGGTCGAAGGCATAGGGTCCAAGGCACAGGGTCCAAGACACGGGGTCCAAGTCCAAGGCACAGGGTCCATGGCACTGGGTTCAAGACACAGGGTCCAAGGCACAGGGTCCATGGCACAGTGTCCAAGATACAGGGTCCAGGGCACAGTGTCCAAGACACAGGGTCCAGGGCACAGTGTCCAAGATACAGGGTCCAGGGCACAGTGTCCAAGACACAGGGTCCAAGACACAGGGTCCAGGGCACAGTGTCCAAGATACAGGGTCCAGAGCACAGGGCCAGCGCCGTGCTGCCTCAACAAGGAAACAAAAGAAGAGTAAAATGTAATGCAGGCCGAGTGGGTGGGTGGCGTGCGGTAGGCCCAGCACGCCCAACGGCAGGCCAGCCCGGGGGGTTGGCACGCGGGGTATCCCCGCTCCAGCGCCGGGCCGTCCCGCGCGGGGTAGCGGCGCCGCCAGAGGGCGCTGGGCACGCCGCCACGCTGGGCGCCCCTCGGCTACCACGGGGTATCGCCGTCACGATGCCGTGCCCCGCGGCAGTGGCGAGACGACCGTTTCCGGTCAGCTGGTGTAACCGTTGTAAATCGAGCTTGGCGTGCCATCCGTTAGTCCTTCGCGAGATGTTTACAGTGCAGTCCCGGCGCACGCGATTCGCCGGCCAAGACGCACAGTGTGGGAACAACGGTGGGAAGCAACAAGCAGCGGGCGCCACGCCTATCAAAATCTCGTCAGAAGCTCATTTCTCCCGGGGCCGCCTCGCCACGCCTCGCCACGCCTCGCGCGGGCTTTAACGTTCTTTGGGCCGAACCTCGGCCGACCCCGGCCCGGCAGGCAAGGCAATGCCAGTTTAACTTCCGAGCATCGGCCGCCGAGGCCGGGAACAACACACATTCCAACCATCGCTTTATTTTTACGTTCCCCCCCTTTTTATTCCGGGGGCGCTAACTTTTCACAACAGCGTTGAAACCGCGCCGCCTTTTGCGCTCCTCAAACTTGCCGTTGCCGCGCTTCGACGGCGATTCCACGAAACGCGGACGTGCTTCTAGTGCGGCGAGCAGCCTGCAGACTGATTCCGAGAGTCGTTTTCGTCGCTCTGTCTCTCTCGCACTCGTGGGGCGTCCCGTATGCGTGTGAGAGAGACAGAGCGACGAAGAAGACTCTCGGAGTCAGTCTTCTGCCCCGGTGACAACGACTTCCGCGACGCACTGGAAGCGCCGAGCAAAGCCGATGATGGGCCGCGGCAAAAGTGTCCCGCACACACACACACACACACACACACACACACACACACACAACACACAGCCCTCAGGAGCAGAGGCGCAAACGGCATTGCCGTGGGAGATAAACCCGCAGTTCTGCAGGTTGCGTAGCAACAGCCCAAACCCCCCACTCGCCGGCTGTGACTATCTGCGTGCGTGTTGGTGTGTCTGTGTGCGTGAGTGTACGTGTGTTTCACGCGAACAATGCAAGCAGCAAAGCATATACGACCCCCGCACGCGCAATTCTGGCGTCCCGCTCCGCCGCGCTGCGCCGCGAGGCCAGTAGGGAACCAAGGTGAGAAGGGGAAGCTTTTTGTTTTTACTTTATTTCTGCACAGCCCGGCTAGGATCACGCCCTATCCCCGCCAAACACTTAAATTTAAAAATCAGACGGAGTATTGGATTCCGTTGTTGGGCCTCCCCCCTCCCCTCCGGGCTGTGACCATGACCAGTACAACAAGAGGATGCTCTACTCCGGCCTTGAAGGAGCGGGACGCGGCGGGACGCAGCGGGACGGGAGGTTGATGTCTGATTGTGAGTTGGGGAGGAAGAGGGAGGGGGAGAAAAGAACTCGTCCAGAGGGGGAGGGGAGAGAGAGGGGAAGTTTCCACTCGACCAAGCCAGCCGTGCGCGGGACGGGCCCTTCCAGCGAGGGGGCCCCCACGGCCCCCACGGCCCCCACGGCCCCCACGGCCCCCACGGCCCCCACGGCCCCCACGGCCCCCACGGCCCCCACGGCCCCCACGGCCCGCCACGGCCCGCCACGCCACGCCGCCGTGCCCCGTGGCTGCACATTTCAGCGCACTAGTGGCCAGCGCACGGGGCAGGGGAGGGGGGGGGGAGTGATATTGTACCACCACGACATGTTGAAAACGCTCTCCCTCTCTCTTTCTCTCGCTCTCTCCCCCTCGCGCCCCGCCGCGCCGCCCGGCCGCTGAGTGTACAGTGTACACAAAAAGAGAGCACACGAAATGCATGGCATCACGGTGGAGAGTAAGCTCGCCTCATTTCGCGCTGGCGGCCTGCAGGCTCACTCCGAACGGGGCTGTCCGTCTCTCTCGCACCCGTGCGGGACGCCCCACGAGTGCGAGAGAGACAGACCTCACATTGTGAACCAGCCGGCCTGGCGGCGGTTGCGGGGTAATTGCACCGCCTTCCCTTTTCGCGCGACGAAAAGCCAAACACGGCGTCGCCGTTCCGGGAACCGAACGAGTTAGAGAGAGTCGTCGCTCTGTCTCTCTCGCACCTATACGGGGCCCCCCACGAGTGCGAGAGAGACAAAGACGACGACTCTCAGTCTGCAGGCGGCAGAACAACGCGCCACTTCTCGCTGGCTGCGGCCATGCGGCCCTGGCCGGCCGGGAGCCACATTTCATGATTATTCCGCCAAAATCTCCCCCGCCAAAGGTCCGGCCGCGTAAATCCTTTTCACAAAGCACTCCGCCGTGATGCCTGCCGGCCGCGCTGTGCCCGGCCTGTGCAGTGCAGGCCCCACAGGGGGCCGTATAGCTCCCGAAGTAACGCTGTAGCCCGCCCGATAGTCGTAGTGGTGGCCGCGCTGCAGCGGGTCAGTAGAGGCAGGTGGGTAGCACAAGTGGGCAACCGCTGTAAAATAGGCAGCCCGAGTGCGGAAGCAGTCAGCTTGCGGCGCGCTGAGGGGGATGAGGACCACAGCTACCCTTCACACCACACACACACACACACACACACACACACACACACACACACACACACACATCTGGGGGAACCGGCCGTCGGATCCCTGGCGGAGACGAGGAGAGGGTGTCTGCATGACTGAATAGCAGACGGCGCCACACGCACACATACGTATACAACCACACACACGTACAGCCACACACACACACACACACGGGCCAGGGGTTGGGGCTACACCGCACGCACACAGTCGCAGCAGGTGCGTCGTTCTTATTCATGACAATAACGAGCGTGGCCGCGCCGCAAGGCTAGGCCTGCCCACAGATGCATGGCTCACTCCACCTGCAGAGAGAGAGAGAGAGAGAGAGAGAGAGAGAGAGAGAGAGAGAGAGAGAGAGAGAGAGAGAGAGAGAGAGAGAGAGAGAGAGAGAGAGAGAGAACGTGGTCAGCTTCATCCTTCTTTCATCTTCTTCCTCTTCTTCTTTTACTCACGTGGTACCGACTGCTGCGCCCCAGGAACAGGCGGCCGTGACAACGGGTCCGGTTACTCACCTGCAACAAACGGGAAAAACGGTCTGCTTAGCGGGAAATTCGGGGAGAGCGCGCGCGCGCCAATTAATATGGCCTAATTAGCGGGGCACTTGACGGGCTTCCTCGAGGCGATGAGGCGGAGCGGGCGGAGCGGCCCCAGAAGAAAGACACGCCGCGGCGCGCCGGGGAGGTTCCACGGGCTATTAGTTTTCGCGGTGACAGTGCCAGCAATGTTGTCCCAAAGATTTTCAACTTTCCTGCGCACTGAAAAATGTCTGCGAAGCAGCTGTGCTGCCAACGTCGCTGCAAAGAAGAAAATGAGGGCATTGCGCGCGGGGCATTGTAAAATTGCTTTGTAAAACAAGGAAAAAGCCTAGAGTTTTGCTTTCAATATACCTATATATGAAGGATTTTGAATCGTGATACGAAATCATTTCTTCCTCGACTTTACAGCGCCTTCGTTTTCTTCGTTATACCAAGCGGTGCGATGAATTGTTTTCTCTAAAGTTTCTGCTTTAACCCTTTTTTTGCGTTTTGTCGACAGTCAAACTAGAGCAGAGTCGCCATGTGTGTGTGACGCGGCACACCACGGCGCGCTGGCCTGGACGAGCACTTATACACCACCATGACGATCTCCTCGGCAGAGAGGCGCCCTCTTTGTGGCACTTGCAGCAGCACCACTTGAGTGCCGAGCACGCCAGCCTGCTACATGGAGGCCGCGCGGAATGTTGGCGCTCTTTACTGGCGCAACACGGCCGCTGCTGATGCTTTAAATGACACAAACGTTTGCAAACTGCTGGCAAGAGGGGCGCAAAAAAAGGTCACAGTAAACGTATGGCGTGGCTTCCCTGTTTTTCAACGAATATGACGTCATTTGTCAGAATGTGAGTTGTGTTTCGTTCCTTTAAATGCGATGTCATATTCTTAAAAACGTTTTGATCTATATTGAAGCGACTATGACAGCCTGAAAGGATGGCCAGATCACGTTTCAACAAGCGTAAAATTGGATTGAAACGAGCGTGAAGTTCACACTTTGACGAAAATGGGGCCACATTCGTTGAAAAACAAACCTTATGCTATTTGAAACTTATCTTTCAGTAAAGCTTCGCCACTCACTGTGAAAATTTGAGTCGTCACTTGATGACAATGTCAAGGCTAATTTTCTTTACAACAATGTCACCAAAACAAAGAAATGGCGACACATTTTTGGAGCGGCGAATTTCTCGTCCGCCACGGTTAGCGGTCACGGGAAAGAAAGGCACGACGTTACATAATAAAGTCCAGACACGGACCGAATTCCACTGACAGGGCGGCATTCTGTCAAACTCTGGCGCCGTTGCCGCGAGCTGCGGGGGGCAACTTGGACGGGAACCACACCCAGCCAGCCACGGCCGCGCCAAGACCGGAGAGCACACTAGATGCTCCCTGAACCGGAACGATGCATACATTGAGTAAACGAAAGGTGCATTAGAGGCATTAAAGGGATAGCGTATGAAAAGCATAAAAAAGGTATGAAAAGAATGAGAATTATCGGGGCCCGTGGCTAATGGATTCAGAGGGTGGTTTTTTGACCGTTGTTGGCACAACACTCCAAATAAAGTATCTGCAACCAGCAGCATGACGGCTTGACCAATGGTCCTTCATCTTGACGAGAACCAGAGAATGTTTTCCCTTTATTACTTCTAACCCTACAAGTTGAAAGGGTATAGTAAGCAAGCCGATTGCAAGTCAATCCCTGTCAAGCGGCAATTGGCTCGCTTTCCTCTAGCTTCAACGGCATAAGCCAAGGGCGAGAAACAGCTCCACCAATTCGTGTCAAAATTGCGAACTTGGGTCCACCCTGCGTTTCTCCGACACGTCCAGGCCTCTGCCAAAAGCCCAGTCGGCGGCGCCCTCCGCCCGGCGTCGCCGCGCGGGGCCTTGGGTTGCCATGCCAACGAATGCATCAAATGGACCGGCGCATGCCTCGTACCCGGCTGGCGTTGGTCCTTCAGCCGGTGACAAGGTCACATGCCTCGAGAATAACTCCCCCTCCCCGGGCCTTTATTTGTCGGGGCGCCACAGCCGGCGTTTCGGGGGCACCAGAATCCAAGGCGCTGTTGCACTGCCGGCGTCGTGCAGTGGGCCAGAAGGCCGATGGAGACGGCCAAAACTCTAGACGCGTTTTGAGCTCCAGAGTCGCCAAACAATACTTGAGCTGAACGTGTGATCCCACCAATGGATTCCTCGTTAGGAGAGCCATCCATTGGTGGGGTCACACGTTCGGTTCGAGTCCCATTTAGCGATCCTGGAGCTGAATACGGGTCTAGAATCTGTGCCGCCTCCACTGGCCTTCCAGCCCACTGTGCGCCGTGCAGTGCAGAGCCCCGTGGCTCAATTTATAGTCCCGGCCCCTCCAAACTGACAAACAGCAACAACTCCGGCAGTCTGAATCAAATTATTCGAAGCCTCCTAGTAGCGTCGTGTCCTGGAACTTGGCTCGGGTGGAAGGGGGAACGCCAGAGTGCAGCGTCTTAACGGCACTGCCGCCAACCCCCTTGCGCGCTGGCGCGTTCACGTCAAGCAGTCCACCTCCCACTTCCACTCCAATGAAAACGGCGCACAATCTAGCGGCAGTGAAGTAGGCCGCGCTGGTGGCGAATCCAAGGCGCCTCCATTGATCCAGCCGATTCAGGTTTTTCCGACAGCCAAATCCGCGGGCTGCACTTTCATCCATCACGGCGTTTACTTATCGGAGCATAGCGCAGTGGCGCATCAGGCCGAGAGACTTCGTTTCGCACTGCAGCGCCGCCTTCCGCCAGCTTCACTCAAAAAAGGTCTTCGCTGGAGGAAGCGACAGCTTCCTGAACCGGCAGAGGGATTCGTTTTGAGGTCACGCATAATTTAAAGCGTGCCCTTGCAGAGGCGTGCGTGCGTGTGCGTTAGTGTGTGTGTGTGTGTGTGTGTGTGTGTGCGCGCGCGCGCGCGCGCGTGTGTTAGGTGCAAAACAGCGGTGATGTAGTGCGGACAAACTGGAATTATTGAAACCGCAGGGGGCTTAAAAATGAAACACCGGGTGTGTCGTGTCAAGGGTGCACGTGGACGGTTAGGCACGTGTTTATGTGGGTGGCTTCGCGCGCGCGCGCGCGCGCGTGTGTGTGTGTGCGCACGTGTGTGTCTGTGTTGGTGAGGATTACGCTAGCGCGACGTAATCCTGTAGTTGTCCCGCTGCTTTACTGTTATGCAGCCTGATGGTCAGGGAGTAGTGTGGCGTGGCGTCGACCCCCTCCCACTCCTCCCCAGGCGGTGGCGGCCGCCGCGAGCAGCCAAATCCGAACTTATTTCAGAGCGACACAGCAGCGGCTTGAGTTTTCCCTCCTTTTTTCTTGGTGTGTGTGTGTGTGTGTGTGTGTGTGTGTGTGTGTGTGTGTGTGTGTGTGTGTCGTAAGAGAAAGATGGCCGCCTCAACAACCACCGCCGCCGCCACCTCGGGCGCTTAACGTGTCTCCAGTGGCTCACCCTATTTTCCCATTCTTGTCCCCCTCGTCCCGCAACGTCCTCTGGCCCTGGTGGAGGCTATCGGCCGGCCCCGCCGCACCCCGCTCCGCCCCACCCCACCACGCGGCAAAAGTTTCATCACAGCTCGCCAACAATTTACTCGGCCTGTTGCCGCCGCCGCTCTCCGCCACACGGCGATTAGCAAAACGCAGTTTGAACGATATTAATTAAATCCACATCGTTTGTCAACAACAGCAACATCAACCGACGACGACGACGACAACAACAAGCCAGACTGCAATATAGTCAGGGTGCACACGGTTTGGTGTTTGTCGGCCGCTGGCTGTGGCGCTGCTGATCCCGCCAATCACGACAAGGCGCTACAAGCCCACGAGCCAATCAGGGCGCGGGGTCGCCGGCGTCAGCCAATCAGGGGGACAATCACCATCCATCATGCTGCTGCTGCAAGCCGGGCCAAGCGGCGGAGCGGCGAAGCACAGAGACGCACGCGTCCCGGAGGAGCGGCGGCGTGCCGCTGCGGTAAGCGGCCCGTCGGGACAGGGAGACGGTGAGGGGGAGGGGAGGGGAGAAGGGGAGGGGATTCAAAAAGAAGAGAGCGAGGGGCCGCGCGATAGCAAAGGACACAGAAACGAGGACAACGAGATCACACAGAGGAACAAGTGAATCTGGCGGCACGCGCGTGAGGTAAATCTCAGGGGCCACTCCGTAAACACGACAACGTGAAAAATGGAGATAACAGGGTTGAGGGAGAGAGATAGCGACGCTGCACGTGTGCGTTGCCGGCCAGCAACACAAGACCATCGTCACAAGGCCAGCATCACGGTCACCGTCGCAAGACCAGCGTCACAAGGCCAGCGTCACAAGACCAGTGTCACAGAGCCAGCGTCACAAGACCAGTATCACAGACAAGACCAGCGTCACAAAATCAGCATCACAAGGCCAGTGTCACAAAGCCAGCGTCACGGCACGGCCGTCACAAGGAAAGCGTCACGGGGCAGGCGTCACGGCGCGGCCATCGTCACGGGCGGTGTCACGGCCACGCCCACGGTGGCCGTGCCGGGGATGTGCTGCGGGCCGCAGGCTGTGGCTGGCAGGAGGTGGAGGGGGTGATGCTCTGCAGGACGTCTGATCTCTCACATCTATCTCACCCCCGGGCATATGCACGCCACCACGGCCGGCCGGGATGAGAGGGCTTCCCACAGGGGGCGGAGAGAGAGAGAGAGAGAGAGAGAGAGAGAGAGAGAGAGAGAGAGAGAGAGAGAGAGGGAGAGAGAAGGGGGAGCGGTTAATGTATGGAGGCGGCGCACGAGTCCGGAGAGAGCCGGCCCGACAACTACCCTAATCAAGTTACCCAAGTTTCGCTCCCAGTCACCTTTTTCCAGACCCCCGCCATTGCACTGGCGCCGAGTGGAAGGTGGGTGGCGGTCCGAAAGCCGGGCAGCGGCTCGCGTCACCCGTCGGCCGGAGCGCGTGGACAGCCCGGAGCAAAGTTCGGGAGGAAAGCGGAGCACCGGATGCACTGGAAAGCTTATTGCTGCCAAGCCATCGTCAAGTCACTTTACAACCTTTACAATCTCCTCTGTGACGGAGCGATTTTACTTTTCTCCGGAAACTGCGACATCTGGATCCAAGTAGCGGGTGGCAAGCGTCACCTAGGCGCCATGGCCATATGGCAATCCTTCTGCTACTCTTGAGCGATGGTCCCTCGGCCGGCACCCTCCACTGCAAAATCGGGAGGCACTAGTGCCGTCAGCGGGCACCGCGTCTCGCAGCCAGGGGCCCAGGGGGCTGCTTTGCGCCACTTTGAGTGCCAGTGGAGGAAATGTCAAGGGAAGCCTCAAGCAGGTGGCAGAGCGCTGCATTCAGGGCTCTCAAGCTGCCAAGCCCTGCAGGGACTCGAGGTTGCTGTGTCGCGGCCGCCAGAGTGGTGACAGGAAATCGTGATTTTCCCCGCGAGTCTACTGTTATCGTAACGTCACATTGGTTAGAACGTGAATTTTGTCGCGATTCTTATGAACACTACTTCATATTTGTTCCAACAAGACACGGTTTCGTTTGAGTGCTGTTGAACATCCGAACGAGTGTGAGATTTTCACACAAACGTGATGATTGACCTTGAATTTGCTGTAAAGGACTGGTTCCTTAACTGGTCTCAATTGTGAACATGACCGTTTCGGAGTAACTGCCCCGTCCGTCGCGGCGCAGACCCCGCCCCGCGTTTGGCATTCTAACCACGCTGTAAAATCAAGCAGCCGGCGCGGTTTTTGTGTTTTATGAACGTCAGTATACCACGCCCCTTTTATGGCAAAGTTTCTATGTTTGTGTGTGGGTTCGTGTGTGTTGGTGTGTGTGTGTGTGTGTGTGTGTGTGTGTGTGTGTGTGTGTGTGTGTGAAGGGCATTACGCACGAGTGTGGATGTGAACACGCCAAGTTAAAGTGCGCCTATTCGCAGCACGACAAACGCGCGATAATACTTTGTGCTTATTCGCAGCAGCTGCCGCTCCGTCCGCCAGCAGACGACCGAGACGGCCCACCTGTCTTGGGCCGCGCACCTGCGCCGTCTCCACGTGCACACGCGCGGCGGACTGATTCCCAGAGTAGTGCCTGTCTCTCTCGCGTCTGTGAGGGACAACCCACGAGAGCGACGAGTACGACTCTCGGAAGCAGCCTGCACTGCTGCGAAAGGGAGGGGACAGAACCGTCCACTGCAAGGAAGGCCTGGCGCGCTCAATAACACTGTGAGAAAAGGTGATAAAGAAACAACAAATTTGACGTCCATTAGTTAGAACGCGGATTTTGTCACGTCCGTTTGAGAGCAAAGTCCGATTCGTTTGAACGTGACATGACAGTCAAGTTGACTGTTGAGGATTTCATGTTGTTCGAAACGTGGATCAACATTCGAAGGAACTTCCCTCAGATCGTACAGAGCTTCTTCGTTCTGATACGAACAAAAAATTTAGGGTCATTACAGCATTGAAAGAGGAAACCTACGGTGAACTGTTGTCAGTAAGTTATGACTAGTTTTTTAATTTAACACTAACAAGTGTTATGATAGATTTGCGTCGCAAAGTATTGAAAATCAAGGCATTTCGCAGAGGTGAATCGGGAAAGAATATGACAGCATATTAAAAAGAAAGAGACAATATTCTCATGCCAACGAGTGTGACGTGACATTCGTTGACGTCGCATTCGTCGAATAACAAAGCAATCACAACAGAAAAACCTAACAACCTACCTCCGTTCTGCGGAATAACACGAATTCCAGGAAACTTATCCCGTTTCGCGAAATCCAATTCCCTCAGACCAGGAAAATGACGTCGCATTTTCGCGCCGGCGATCGCTCGCCCTACGCATTCATCTTGTTTCCCCTCTCTGTCTAAATATTCTGTTTTCGGGCGCACACACTGTCCACACAATGGGCGCGCGTGCCGATGTGGGTCATTCTGCGATCTGTCGGCGCTGTCCGGAAAATAAAGAAATTCCAAACACGCGTCGAGAGGCATTCGCCCAATCACTTTTGGGCGGGCTTGTATTTCAGCCTTTTCGCGTTTCGGGCGCCGCTGTTCTCGACTCTTTTTGGGGTGCTCGGTCGGGCAGCAGGCTGATTCCGCGAGTCGTTTTCGTCGCTCTGTCTCTCTCGCACTAAAGGGGCGTGCTGTGGGTGCGAGAGAGACAGCGCGACGAAAATGACTCTGGGAATCAGTCTGCTTGCCATGGGCAGGCATAGGGCAACAGCCTCGCCCACGGGTTTCATTTCCCGGGGCCAACCGCCCTTCGGACGAACGAACTAGGAGGCATCGGAAGCGAACGCTGCCAAAAAAGCCCTAACAGGGACGCCGCCGTCACAGCTACCATCGTGAAGGTGCTTTCAGTGCAACAAACTGATTTTGAGAGTCGTTTCCGTTTCCATAGCTTTCTCTCTCGCACTCCGGGGGCGTCCCGTTCAGGCGTGAGGGAGACAGAGTGACGAGCGCGACTCTGGGAATCAGTCTGCAGCTAACGAGACGAGACACTGCGTCACCTTTGCAGTGGAGCTGCAGCGACGTGCTGCTGCCTTATTCATCGATGCCGCGCCACGCCCTGCTGACACCTCGACCCGCGGCACCGCAGCCCGGGCCATCGGTCACTCTAAAGACACCAAAAACAAACGCCTCGCGCCGGGCTATGCAGCTAGTGCTGCTGACATTCCGACAGCACGCGTCACGGTAAAACTATCTCACCGCAAAGCCAGTGGTAAGTTTACTTTCCACAAATTTGGCAAGCCGTTTCGAATGCCAAAAATTGGCAAGTTTGGCCCGGAAATACTCCCTAGCTTGCCAAATTTGCGGCAAGCAAAGTTACCACTGGTTTTGCAGTGAGCTCCTAGGGTTCCCAGGAATATTCGCAATTCCCGGGAAAATCTCCTGGGATTCTGAGGAATAACAACTGTCAATTCCCAGGGTTTTACCATCTTTTAACTATCAAAAGTGCTAGTCCACAGAGCATCACCGGGAGAACTGAAGAGACCCTTACATTCAAGCGAAAGCGGTTGCTGTACATGAGGCTTCAAGCGCACTTTCCAGATCGGGTCCTCTCCCCCATCTGAATAAATGGAAACATTTCTTCTCCTCACTTGACTTCTTGAAGTCCTCAAACGGAGTTGACTGCTGGAACGAAGCGCGCAACGACGCTCCAGTTCCAGCAGTGGCATTGACGTCTCCGCCGCGCTCCGGCAAGTGCTGCCGACATGCCGAGAGCATCGCGGCGACCTTGGCAGCGCTAGTCCGCGGTGCATGAGCGCTGGCATTATTACGCGCTGCCAGCCGCGCGCCAATCCGTCTCCGCGAGGCAACGACCCCGACGCCGTGCCAGCGACCCGACGAAAGAGGCCCTTTTAATGAAGGCTTTAAACCCGGGCCCACAACCCGAACGTTACTCTTTATAATCGGCGATGCATTGCCTTCTTCAACGTTGCCTACTCGGTTTGTGTGTGGGGTGTTGCCTACTAGGCTTGTGTCACCTACCGTGCTTGCGTGTTCAGCTTGCCTACTAGGCTTGCGTGATTCGTTTGACAGCAAGGCTTGTGAGTGGAGTTTCGCCTACTGGGCTTACAAAGGGGGTGTTGCCTACCGGGTTTGTGAGTAGTGTGCCTTGCCTACTAGGCTTGTTCGTGGTGTCTTGCCTGTACTAGGCTGTCAAGTGCTGTGATGCCTACTAGGCTAGTAAGTGGTGTTGCCAACAAGAGTTGCATGTAGAGCGTCATAGTATACTGGGCTTAGGAGTAGAGTGTTGCCTACTAGGCTGACATGTGGGGTGTTGCCTGCTAGGCATGCAAGTGGTGTGTTGCCGACGAGACCTGCGTGTGGAGCGTATTGCCTACCAGGCGTGCGTTGCCTTTCGGCCACTGTTGCCCCTCGCGGGCCAAACCCACGTGAAAGTGAGCCTTCTTCACTGCCTGCCGCCTGCTCGTTGGCGCGGCGGGTTCCGCTGGAATGAACGACTCTCGAATTACCCTCGACTCTGCCGAAGCGTGGCTCAGCGTGGCTGAGCCAGGCTGGGCGTGGCTGGGCGTGGCTGGGCGTGGCTGGGCGTGGCTGGGCGGGGGGCGTGGCTGGGCGTGGCTGGGCGTGGCTGGGCGTGGCTGGGCGTGGCTGGGCGTGGCTGGGCGTGGCTGGGCGTGGCTGGGCGTGGCTGGGCGTGGCTGGGCGTGGCTGGGCGTGGCTGGGCGTGGCTGGGCGTGGCTGGGCGTGGCTGGGCGTGGCTGGCCTGGCTGGGGGTGGCTGGGCGGGCTGGGCGTGGTGGGGGTGGCTGGGCGTGGCTGGGCGTGGCTGGCGGGCTGGGGGCTGGGCGTGGCGAGCCTGGCTGGGCGTGGCTGGGCGTGGCTGGGCGTGGCGGGGCGTGGCTGGGCGTGGCTGGGCGTGGCTGGGCGTGGCTGGGCGTGGCACCGCGGCCGGGCCCTTGAGCTTCAAAGGACTGCAACGTGAATGAGGTCCCCGAACTTGACGCCGCTGTCTGCTTGTCCTGAAGGGCTGAGGGGTGGGGCGCAGGAGAGCGGGGGCTGGAGGGCTGCCCGGCCGGTGGGCGAGACTGTGTCCTCTGTGCTCCGCAGGGCTCCACAGAACTCGGCAGGCCCGGCATCGGACACACAATGACAAGGTAAAGGTCCGCATAACGAGGCATTACGCTGTTAATGACGTCATAAAATCAGCGGGACGTCGCCGGCGCCGCCCTCGTCAGCGACAGAGCCTCCTTGCTCGCCATCCTTTCAGAGCGGTCCGCCAGAGAAGACTCTCTCTCTCTCTCTCTCTCTCTCTCTCTCTCTCTCTCTCTCTCTCTCTCTCTCTCTCTCTCTCTCTCTCTCTCTCACTCTCTGGGCGCGGCGCGGAGCCTCTGGCTTCGGTCACTCTACGTAATAGCGGGCTGCAAGTTTAAAGCGCACGTGAGAGCTGTTAGCTGGTGCCGCTTTTGTGTGCTCGTCCTGGTTGCAGGCCTGGTTCCTGCGCGGTTCCGGGCCGCCTGCAATTTATTTACAGCTTCCACCGTTTCATCGTGAAATGGGTTGGCAGGCGGCAGGGGTGGGGGAGATGGGCTTGCGCGACATCCAGCGACTTGCAGGCGTGTCCTTTTTGTTGACGTCCTTGTTGTTGTTGTTGTCGCTGTTGAAGCAGGGGTTCTTGTTGTTGTTGGCGAGTTGCCGGGAGTTTGTTGTCGTATTCTGTTACCGGCGACGCGGGGGGTTCCTGTTCGGCGACCTGGCGGCACTTCACCCGGCCGGAGCCCCTGCCACCGCGAGAGTAGGCCGCGCGCTGGACGGGCGTGCTCGGCGGGCCTGCCTACCCCATTACCATTACCATTAAGGGCTAGACCACACATGATCGTATGCCATTTCGGGCCCGACACATGCCCGCCTGCACTGCAAAACGAGACATGGCCGTCCTTACTACGAGCTTCGCGGGCGCTCTCCGCCGAGCCATTTCTGAGAAGCTGCCGCTCCGTCTCCGTCTCTCTCGCACTCCCAAGGGACCCCCCGCGGGTGCGACAGAGACAGAGCGACGGGACGGCGCCCCATTCAGGGCCGTCGTCTGCTGGCTGCACATTGGCTGGCTGCAGCCCGGTGCATAGGGAGCACGTCGAAAAGGTAAACACCGCGCACACGCGACACGCAAACACAGCCAACAAAGCCAACAAAGGAGGGAAAGGAGGGGAAAGGGAGCGAGAAAGAGAGAGAGGGAGAGAGAGAGAGAGAGAGAGAGAGAGAGAGAGAGAGAGAGAGAGAGAGAGAGAGAGAGAGAGAGATATGTGAAAGGAGTCGCCTCATGCACGCCTGGAGTAAGGCGGAGTGTGTCTCTACTAGCGCTTCACGCGAGCGGCCTTTGTCCCTCCCTCCCTCCTTTTGCACGCTTTCTTCTCTTTTTTTAGTTTTTCTCTTGGGTGCGCGTAGTTCCTCGCCTTCCTTCTCCATCCCTCAACCAATCCCAACTTGCGGTCGTCCTCACTCCGTCACGCGCCGAACGCGTCGCGTCTTTCCCTAAATACTTTCACTGACTTGCCGGGTGGCGTACTTCCTGTCCCCTTTTCTGGTGTGTTTGTGTGTGTGTGTGTATTTGTGTGTGTTTGTGTGCGTGCGTATGTGGTGTGCGTGTGACAGTCCGGCTGCCTTGTATTTGGTCCCGCTTTCACCTCATCACTTCACATCACGCGGGGCGCAAGAAAGGAGTCCATCAAGCACTCCCACCGAGCTGCCCACAGGCACCTACACGCACAGACACACACACACCCTTCACACACTAACACACAAGCGGATCGACTCACACACGCGGAAAAAAAAACACTGTACCGTCCACAAATTTACTTCCGGGAAGGAAACAAAAAAAAAGATGAAGAAACTAAGTCAGCAGTAGTCGATTGGTGCCCCCAGCATCTGTTCCTGAGCACTGTAGTACAGTCTCAACGATGTCAGGCAAACGCACCCCCCCCACACACACACAACGCATGTCCACACGCACGCACACACAAACACACATGCGCGCACGCATGCAGAGAGGCGCACGCACGCATGTAAGCCGCGCGTGCGTGAAAAGACGGCCGCGCACGCACAAGAGCGAGCCACGCGTTTCTGCAACGCCCCGCTGTGTTCTTCCGTTCCACTGGCCGAGGCCCCCCCCCCCCCCAGTGGGGTGGACTGGCCGGGCGAGGCTGGGCGTGCCTCGCCCTAGCCTGGCTCGGCTCGGTCTGTCTGCAACAGATAAGTACAGTCCCCGCTCGCTCCACACCAGCAGGCCGCCTGCAGCAGCAGCAGCCCAGCTGGACTCTTGTTGCGCGACGACGCCGTTTGCAAGCGGACCGGCGGCCCGGTCCGACCCGCATCTGGGCGTCATAACTTAACGAGTGCGACTACACTGTGGATCAAGAGTCGCTTTCGTCGCTCTGTCTCTCTCGCACCCGTATGGGGCGCTCCATGAGTGCGAGAGAGACAGCGACGAAAACGGCTTTTCGGAATCGGTCTGCTGCGAGCGCCCCGCCGCGACGAACGGCGAATTTAATGCACCCTGTCGGAGCCCCGCCTCGCCCCGCCCCGCCCCGCCTTGCCCCGCCCCGCCCGCCTCCGCCCCGCCCCGCCCCGCCACGCCACGCACGCCAAGCACGCCCCGCCCGCCCCGCCCCGCCCGCCGCCCCGCCCTCGGCTTGCCCGCTTGCTGCGTGACGGGTTAACGCACCGCTGGGCAGGCCGGATTAAAAAAGAGGGGGAGTGGAATATAGAGCGCGTTTGCTGCGGAGAAAAAAAGAAGAAGAAGAAAATAAAGAGAGGGCGAGCGGGGTCGGTCGGCGGTGCATGACCCTTTGTTCAGGATAAGCCCATCTTTATGGAGCCAGCGCAGCAGTCCATAAAGGAAGGGCTTCAAACACGGCACTGTAAACACCAGCGTTACGACAGCTTCCAGTGGGGCGTGGCGTGGCGTGGCGGGGCGTGGCGGGGCCGCACGCGTGCCGCGTGTCGCGTGGCCAGAGTCTCGAGGCTCTAAACGCGGCGGGTCGGCGGCTAAACACGTCGTCACAATGGCGACTATTGCTCCCCTTCCCCTACCCCTCCCCCCCCCCTTCCCAAACCCTGCCTGCTAGCACCTTCGTAGGGTCGGTCTGCATGGCGACGAGGAATGCAAGCTAACTAACGGGGCCCTGTATCTATTACAGGCTTGGCCTTTGTGTGCTGGGCGGGGTGCCGCCTGCGGCGCGTCGCCAAGGTAAGGCCCCATTCCCCCTCCCCAAACCCCACCATACATCACACCCGCCAGCCGCTTTGGTTTTGACCCCCATCGCAGCCCCATCCGTCCGCGCCAAGCCACCGGGTTCCAGAGGACTGTTGTCGTTCCGTCTCTCTCGCACTGCCGAGGCGCCGCTATGAGTGCGAGAGAGACAGAGCGACGGCCCAGCCACCGGCTGATTCTGGAGCGGACCGTCGCTCCGTCTCTCTCGCACTCATGGTGACCGACGCCTCGGCAGTGCGAGAGAGACGGAGCGACGTTCCTCTGGCGGAATCAGGCGCGGCAGGTGGGCATGCCGCGACGCCACTGTGATGAGATGGTTCGGCAGCCACGGCGCCGGCTAACAGACAATTTCCCTTCCTCGCCGTGTTTTTTTTTATCCACCGCACTCGGCCCGTAAAGTTAGGCGCGTAGCGAAAATAGGGGCGCGCGCGCGGCACGGATATCCGGTAGAAGGGGGAGGGAGGAGAGGGAGAAGGGGGGGGGGGAGCGTCCGGAACTCGGAGACTCGGAAAGGATAAGCGCGACAAGGTCGCGCGCGTGCCGTCACAAATTTCCGAAATCCAATTTTTGAGTCGCGCGTCTCTCCGCCAGCAAGCGATACTGCGGTAACTCGGCCAAGTCACGGAGCAGCAGGCAAGGGAAGGGGAGAGAGGGAGAGTGAGAGTGAGAGAGAGAGAGAGGCCCTTCTCGGCTGTTTGCCAGAGCGACGCGCAGCGGCTGGCCCACGCCCCTACACCAACAAACGGCCGAGGCATCTCGCGCAGCGACGGCCGGAATTTGATCGATTTCTTCCCAATGTTTCCCTTTGTCACTACTATCTCTTTCCGTTTCTTTCCTTCGCTTTTACAGTGGACGTTCATCGATCATCGCGCTACACGACACACCAGGCCGTGTGGTTACACTAGCCGCAGCAGCCGCTTGCCGCCGGCAGCTTTCCGATTTGCCTCTCGCTTTTGTTCAAGGCCGCCAGGCCGTGCCGTGCCACGCCATACTGCGCCGTGCTGTGCCACGCCGTGCCTATCGACTGATCGTCTTCATATTTCTCGGTAATGGATGCTGATCCGCGCGCCCCGCGCCAAGCCCCGCGGGCTCTGGAGGCCACGCCGGAGGCAACTGGAGAGACTGCTGGAGAAACCGGAGCGACTGCTTGAGAATCCGGAGTCACGAGCCAGGGCGGCGGGGCCAGGCACGGCCAGGCACGGCCAGGCACCGAGGCGCCCGGAGTGTCCGATCCATCTTGCCCGGGAATTGCGGTCAGAAATCCCTCTAACGCCGCGCCCTGTCACCGCCACGGCGAGGCGCGACCACGGCGGCGAGCAGATGGAGGCTGGCGGGGGCGGCTCCAAGACCGGCTCGAGGGCCTCCAGGATTGGCTCTAGAACCTGCTCCAGAGGACCTGCTCCAGGAGCCATTCTAGGACCCGCATCAGGACATGCTTCAGGACCAGGATCTGCACCAGAACAATCTCCAGCAGCTGCCTCAGGTCCTTTGGCATGCCCTGCAATTGGTCTTTGGACCTTCCTTTAGCATGTCTTTGTTACGGAGTGCAATTATCAGTCTTAGTTTGGGAGCAGTATAGTCTCAAAGTTGGCCGAAACGCTCAGAAATGTCTTTGAAAAATCGTGTTTTGGGCCGATTTTAAGCAGCCAGTGCGTCTGATCCGAGGCGGGCATTTTGCTCCCTCGACGGGCAATTGGTCTTTGGACCTTCCTTTAGCATGCCTTTGTTACGGAGTGCGATTATCAGTCTTAGTTTGCGAGCAGTATTGTCTCAAAGTTGGCCGAAACGGTCAGAAATGTCTTTGAAAAATCGTGTTTTGAGCCGATTTTAAGCAGCCAGTGCGTCTGATCCGAGGCGGGCATTTTGCTCCCTCGACGGGCAATTGGTCTTTGGACCTTTCTTTAGCATGCCTTTGTTACGGAGTGCGATTATCAGTCTTAGTTTGCGAGCAGTATTGTCTCAAAGTTGGCCGAAACGGTCAGAAATGTCTTTGAAAAATCGTGTTTTGGGCCGATTTTTAGCAGCCACTGCGTCTGATCCGAGGCGGGCATTTTGCTCCCTCGACGGGCAATTGGTCTTTGGACCTTTCTTTAGCATGCCTTTGTTACGGAGTGCGATTATCAGTCTTAGTTTGCGAGCAGTATTGTCTCAAAGTTGGCCGAAACGGTCAGAAATGTCTTTGAAAAATCGTGTTTTGGGCCGATTTTAAGCAGCCAGTGCGTCTGATCCGAGGCGGGCATTTTGCTCCCTCAACGGGCCATTGGTCTTTGGACCTTTCTTTAGCATGCCTTTGTTGCGGAGTGCGATTATCAGTCTTAGTTTGGAAGCAGTATTGTCTCAAAGTTGACCAAAACAGTCACAAAGATTTTCCAAAGACATTTCTGAGCGTTTCGGCCAACTTTGAGACAATACTGCTCCCAAACTAAGACTGATAATTGCACTCCGTAACAAAGGCATGCTAAAGAAAGGTCCAAAGACCAATGGCCCGTTGAGGGAGCAAAATGCCCGCCTCGGATCAGACGCACTGGCTGCTTAAAATCGGCCCAAAACACGATTTTTCAAAGACATTTCTGACCGTTTCGGCCAACTTTGAGACAATACTGCTCGCAAACTAAGACTGATAATCGCACTCCGTAACAAAGGCATGCTAAAGAAAGGTCCAAAGACCAATTGCCCGTCGAGGGAGCAAAATGCCCGCCTCGGATCAGACGCAGTGGCTGCTAAAAATCGGCCCAAAACACGATTTTTTAAAGACATTTCTGACCGTTTTGGCCAACTTTGAGACTATACTGCTCCCAAACTAAGACTGATAATTGCACTCCGTAACAAAGACATGCTAAAGGAAGGTCCAAAGACTAATTGCCCGTTGAGGGAGCAAAATGCCCGCCTCGGATCAGACGCAGTGGCTGCTTAAAATTGGTCCAAAACACAACCCCAGCTACCTCGCCGCGAGCCCTTAAAATTTTTTTCGCGACCCCACTTGGGGTCGCGACCCTAAGGTTGAGCACCACTGCCCTAGGGTCTACTCCAGGACCAGCCCTAGGGTCTACTCCAAGACCTGCTCCAGGACCTGCTCAAGGACCTGCTCTAGGACCTAATGCAAGACCCGTTCTAGGACCTTATGAGGGGCCCGCTCTAGGACGTGATGCAGGAAATGCTTCACAACCGGCTGGGACCTTCTCCAGGACCTGCTCACTCCAGGACCCACTGCTGGACCTTCTCCGGGATTCGGTGGTGGAAAATGAGCGGCTGGGGGTGCAGCCCCAGCGGCCGGACAAAAGATAAACTGCTAATGGCCGCTTGTTGCCAGCTCCGAACGCCACCGCCACCGCCCCGCCGCGGCCCGGCCAGTCCAAGGCCACCTGGTTTATGGCCTCAAGGAGGAGGTTGGCCGCTCCGCGCCACGGCCTCCTCCTCGTGGGCCAGGCCCTCGACCAGGCCGGCCAACCGGGCCAGGCGCGCGCCAAATGCACTCTCCACTCGCCTCCCCTTATAGTGCCGGGGGCGACTCGGGGGAGCTGAGGTTAGACCGGCCGACCGACGGCGCCTCTCAGAAACCGTCTCAATATTTCCCTCCTCCCCGGACGTTCGATTTTTATCTAGTTTAGCACCTGCGAGTGAAATAGTGACGGGGCAAACTTTTCCGCGCGCCCAGCCACTCGCCGGATTGGGGGCAAGTGGCCGAGCAGCGAGGCAGAGGGGTGCCGCTATACAGCGCCGTGATGGGCGGCCCATTGGGCGCGGCCCGCCACGCCGCCTCGGCACTTGTACGGCCGGCCGGCCTCGCCCTTCCGCAGCAGACCGTCGCTCCGTCTCTCTCGCACCTGTACGGGTCGCTCCACGAGTGCGAGAGAGACAGAGCGACGAAAACGACTCTCGGAATCAGTCTGCAGGCTGACTCCCAGATGGCGCTTCGTGGGGCGTCCGGCGGGGGAGCGAGAGAGACGGGGCGACGGAGGAGCACACCGCTTCGCGATCAGCTCGGCGATCCGCCTTCGCAGGCCTGCCGGCCGCACCAGTTGCCCACGCCATAGGCCGCGCTAAGCTGATTGCTCTCCCAGTGCAGCGGCGCGTCATTTCGACGCTTTCCTATTCGGGCGGATAAACTGCACGCCAGATAAAGTGCACCGCTCTCGGCGAATCTGGCTGGGGTCCTGGGGCCGCGGGGCGGCGCGGCGAGAACATTCCCCCCAACGCACGAGTTGTCCGATCGGTTCGACTAGTGCTTCGCTGCCCCCAGCTGTGACCCCGGCACAGTCGGACACGCGCACACAGACACACGCACACAGTTGGCGCGCGCGCCGCACACACAGACACACACATACTCAAACTCTCTTCCACTATCTATCTCTCTCTCTTTCACTCACTACCTCCCTCTCTCCCTCTCTCAATCACTCTCTCTCTCTCTCTCTCTCTCTCTCTCTCTCTCTCTCTCTCTCTCTCTCTCTCTCTCTCTCTCTCTCTCTCCACACACACACACATACACACACAACACACACACAATGGGGGCAAACTGCTGCTGCCGCTATCGGACATTCCTATCCAGGGGAAATAGTCCATGAGGGATGGGCCGGCTCCGTTGCCAGATCCTATCAGCGCCCTAACGGCCAACCAAATGCGCTGGCTCGAATCTAATAGAAAATGCAGCCCTGTGTCGACGGCCCGCCGCCGGGCTGTGAGAGGCAGCGCGGCCCAGCTCTCGGCACTCTCGAGGTCCTCACTGTGGAGCTCTCGGCAACCAGTTTGCTAGAAGGCACCCCAGAGCTCTGAAGGTCCTATACACTGTGGTGCTCGGTGACTACGCTAAGAGGTGCCCTCGAAGTCCTAGAGAGTAAATCTCTGTGACTAAGTGGACCAGAAGTCGCCCTAGAGGTCCTAAACTGTGGAGCTCTCGACGACGAGCTAGAATAGACAACACCCTCGAGGTCCTACAGCTGACGACTAGCTTCCTAAAAGACACCCTCAAGGTCCTATACAGGAAAGCTCTCAGCGCGAGCTTGCAAAAAGGCACCCTCGAGGTCCTAAACGGTGTAGCTCTCGGTGACAAGCAAGGCTCCAACAGCCTCAACTGAATTCCTACCACAGTGAAGCTTGACTAGCTACGACAAGCTAGGCCAGAAGGCGCCTTCGAGGTCCTCCATAGTTTAGTTCTCGGCCACTAGCTCCTCCACTAGCTAGAAGGCATCCTCGAGGCACCACAGCGTTGCTCTCAGCCATTGCTAGAGGCCCTATAGAGTGTAGCTCTCGGCGACTAGCTAGCTAGACGGCGCCCTCGAGTCCCCCACGACGGCGTCCCCGCGACGCGCGCCGGATTTCCGGACCTGTTGCCGTAACCATGTCACGAGCGCGGCGGCCGCAGCCCCGTTAAGGACTCGGCGCAAAAACAACAAGCGGTGAGCAGTGTACTCGACGGCCTTGGGTTCGCCTCGCCGCCGTCGGGGGAATGTAATGAGAAGGCCACCGCGGCCGAGACGCGGCGCCATCGTCGACAGATTCCGAGAGCCGTTTTCGTCGCTCCGTCCCTCTCGCACTCACGCGGCGCCCCTCGAAGGTGTGAGAGAGACAGAGCGACGACAACGACTCTCAGTCTGCTGGCGGCGACGCCGTCCAGACGTCTGCGCCATCGCCACCGAGTTCCGAGTTCCGGCCTCTCTGCCGTCCGCGCCACTGTTTTTGGGCGTTTAAGAACGAACCGTACAGCAAACGCTCTCCGCAGTGGCAACTGGTTATTGCCCATCCGGGCAGCCAGCGCGTCCCAGTTCCGCCCGTTTTCATTCGGGCCAGCGGCTGCACAAACTTAGTCGTGCGCGGATTAGGTATCAAGGTGGGGCCCAGCAAGTTTGGGGCGGCAAGAAGGCGCGCGACACAGAAGCCCGGCAAAAAAGGAGACACCCTCGCCAGGGCCGCGCTAGGCCGCGCGAGAGACACCACACCGCGTCACTGCCCCCGTCCTTTTTCAGCGCGCGGCACGACAGGCGCGCCGACAGAACCCTCCCCGTCATAGAGAGACATTATTTCCGCACTCAGGAACGCGCGAACGTGGACCGCTTGCTTCTACTCTGATAAAAGCGTAGCTAAATTAGACAATCCCAGCCGTACGTTCCGAAGCTTCTTCTAAAACTTCCAAAGGATTTGTCGTTCGAAAAAAAGAAGAAGATATTTTGTACTTTTTCTGCTGGACATACATTCAAATTAAGGCTAGGCATATGAGGTTTAGGAATTCGTGTCCGAAGATCGAAGGCGATTTTTCTGCCACACTGGGACCAGCTTGGACCGCCTGCAGACTGATTCCGAGAGTCGTTTTTGTCGCTCTGCCTCTCTGGCGCCCACACGGTACGGCGTAACGTAGTATGTGTAAACCGGATACGTCACATCAGTGCGAGATAGATCGAATTTATTAACAGTGTGCGCTGTTTCCGTCTTCTCAGCGACCGCCGCAACTCTTTAAATAATCTTTTTGGGCATGCCAAAAAGGCTGCAGCCTTTGCAGCGACTGACCTAGTTGCAAGTTTCACTCGGAACCGAATAGCTGTGCGATCACGGCGCGGCGTGGAATGAGGCCAGAAGCAACAACGCTTCCCGGAGGCGCGGGGCAATACAAGGGGAAATAACTGCAACCCAATTTGTCCACCAAAGTTCACCATGAACTTGAAATTTACTAAATTGGTTGGAACTCTTCTCTCAGCGTTCAGTAGTTTTGCCCAAAGTTCGCTGAAATTCAACAAGAAAATCCATTTCGATCTGTACACTGGAATTCCTACTTATTTCCCCTTGCGGCAATATTCGCCAGAGTGCGCTAATGATTCCGAACAGTGTCGCCGTGTCGTCTTGTCTCCCTCCCACTCACGGCCAAAGCCACAGGGGTGCGAGAGAGACAGAGCGCTGTTCGGAGTCACTCTTCTGGCGGCGGCGAGCGGCACAACGCGCTGCGGGGGCCGCGGATGATACCAGCGGGGTGCGGCGAGTGCTGTGGCGTGCCGTGGCACGCGGCGGCATGGGCAGCAAACGCCTCCCTGGAGAGGCCACTGCTAAATTGGCGCCCCCCCCCCTTCCAGCCGGCCTCGAAACGCAGCACAGTGATATGATTACGCGATGCCGCTGGACGCACAGGCAGGGCGTGGCGTGGCGTGGCGTGGCAGCCAGCCCCGGCATCCATTTGGCTCCTGACGGGCCGAAACGGTCTCAGACAAAACGCCGTCATCCGTCACAGCCTGTTTTTTTTTCCGCTACCCTTGTCTCCGCGCTTTTGCCGGCCGCGGACCGCCAGCGGGCCGATTCCGAGAGTCGTTTTCGTCGCTCTGTCTCTCTCGCACCCATACGGCACGCCCCGCGAGTGCGAGAGAGACAGAGCGACGAAAACGACCCCCCAGTCTGCAGGAGCGCGAGGAGCAACGCATGATTGACGAGTGTGACCAGTCTAATCACCCGGACGGAAAACACCCACATTCATTTCCCGGCAACACAGATGTCGCGCGACAATCGCCAGTGTGATTCACCGCGATGACAGGCCGGTTACAAATGACGGCCCGTCTAATGAAAGGACGGACGAGCGGAGCGCCGAGGCGCGGCGAGATATTGCAGCGCCGCTGCAGACTGAGAGTCGTTTTCGTCGCTCTGTCCCTCTCGCACCTACTCGGGGCGCCCCATGAGGGCGAGAGAGACAGAGCGACGAAAACGAGTCTCGGAATCAGTCCGCTGCTGTAGTTTGTCTGCCGCTCCGGTTCACTTCGCGTGGCGCCGCGCCCGGCAGCGCCACCGATCAGCAAGACTGATTCCGAGAGTCGTTGTCGTCGCTCTGTCTCTCTCGCACCTACACGAGACGCTCTATGAGTGCGAGAGAGACAGCGACGAACACGACACTCGGAATCAGTCTGCAGCAGACTGCTGCCGAAAACGGCGTTGCATCGCTCGCTGTCTCTCTCGCACCCATACGGCACGCCCCACGAGTGCGAGAGAGACAGAGCGGCGCTGGGAATGTCCCCGCCCCGCAGGAAGCAGGGAATGAATCCGGATACTTGTTCCTCGCGTCGCTGCTCGCCGTCCGCGCGTCTAGTCCGCCATTGTGTGGCCGTCGTTTTGTCCGCCGTCGCTTTGTGTCGGCGACGTCCTCCACGGCCCGAGACTGATTTCCGAACGGCGCCCCGTCCCTTTCGCACCCACAAGGCACGCCCCACGAGTGCGACAGAGACAGAGCGGCCGCCTCCACAAACTAAACAGAGTGTGCATGACTGCTTCAAGCACTCTCCAACTAGCAGTGCGCCTTGCACGGCGAAAGCAGAACCTGGGAGTCCCAGGCTGATCCTGGAAAATAGACCCCTTGGTATTGGCCAGGGATTCTGAGGTATACTCGGGTATACTGCTTTTGCCGTGTGCAGTGTGCCTCAGTCAGTCACACTTCGCTTTTAACAGTGTGCATACCGACCAAACTCTTAGAAACAGTGTGCATGCAGGCACGCTCCAGGTAGAGTGCCATGCTCACTGATAGTTTCTGGAAAAGGCATTCTGCAGCACCAGCAGACTGCTGCAGACTGATTCCAACAGTCGTTGTCATCGCTCAGCCTCGCTCACACTCACAGGCGTCACCTGTCGGTGCGAGAGACACAGCGCGACGGAAACGACTCTCGGAATGAGTCTGCTGCTGCAGGGCTGGCTGGCGCAGGGCTGGCTGGCGCGCCGGCGATGCTGCGTCGCATGCTGGAGGACTCGCCTCTGGCAACCTGTTGACTCGACACATCATCGCGTGCGGCGTGCCGGGCGCCTCACTCGGCCAATATTGGCGGAGGACGTCGTCGACACGTCGCCGTCGACACGTCCAGAGAGGGGCCAGAGGGGCCGGGGGCCACCAGGGCCCCAGCGCGCGGCAGAGAGCTTCGGCTGCACCACTCGCTGCCCGGGGCCGCCTGGGTGGGGCGGCCAACACTGGCTTCTTCCGAGTCTCCCCCTCTCTCTGTCGCACTCATGACGCGTCCCGATCGGGTGCGAGAGAGACAGACCTCCCGTTCGGAGTCAGTTCGCGCTGGGTGGGGCGCGCTCCCGGGAGGGCAGAGGGCACCAGGAGGGTTGGGCTGGCCTAGTGCGGCCTGCCCGCTCGGCCCACCAGCCCAGCCCGCCTGCCTGCCTGGTGCGGCCCACCTCGCATCTCACAAGCCGCTCATAAATCTCAGCCCTAACGCCCCCCTTTCCCACACCGCCCCGCCCCGCCCCGCCCCGCCACGTGCGCCCACAAAGGCGCGCCCCAGTGTCGCCACACGGCCTTCACCAAAAATTTGGCCGCCCCCACGTGATGGCGCCGGGAAAAATTCCCGTCCACTTTCATGAAAAATTGTGTGGACCGGAGGAGGAGGGGGGCAATGCCGCGCCGAGGTGCCCAGGATGTGCGTCTCCTGTAGGCCGATTCTGAATTCTGAGAGTCGTTTCGTCGAACCGTTTCTCTCGCACCGACACGGGACGCGAGTGCGAGAGAGACAGAGCGATGAAAACAACTCTTGGAGTCAGTCTGCTGCTGTGCGCGTTTCTGAAGGATCGTTCAGTCGCTCTCTCGTACTCTCCAGACACCTCACACTCCCTGCAGTGCAGGTGCGAGAGCGTGATGTAGCACGGTAGTACTCCAAAGAGAGCGAGGGAGACAGAGCGGATGGCGGCGAGCAGCAGCGCCTTGTCGAACAGAATAGAAACCTTCCAAAAACAGAAGCGCCGAAACAACAACAAAAACAACAACAAGACGCCGTTTGTCCGTGTCGCGCGCGAGGCCTAGCGCCAAATTCAAACGTGACAGGTAACAGGCAGGCCGGGCCCAGGCCGGGCCCAGGCCGGTCCGTGGCGGCGGCCCGCGGAGACACCGCCGCCTTCGCCAGTCATTTATCAGCGGAGAGCCCCGGACACTGTCCCCGTGACTTAATAGTCGCCCAAACGAGGGGTCGACAACTGCCGCGAGCAGCGTACCGAGCAGCTGAATACATTACCAGGGGCAATGCAAGGTAAAATGTAGGGTAACATACGATAAAATAAACAGAAAACTTAAAATTGATAGGGTTAACCCATTCTTTTTGATGAGAGTTCTGGACATAAGTGGATGTACCCCTAGAAGACCGGTGAAGGTGGACAAAACTCCAGACGCTTTTCAGCTGTAGAGTCGCCAAACAGGACTCAAACCGACTCAAACTCAAACCGAAGACGTGTGACCCACCAATAGATTGCTCAGAGAGCAGTCCATTGGTGGGAGTTTGGTTAGCGTGTTAGCGTCCCAATTAGCGATTCTGGAGCTCAAAACGTGTTCAGGATTTTGGCCGCCTCTACCAGTCTCCAGACTTACTGTGCGGCGCCTAGACTCGTGCCCGTATTTTGCCCGGTAGCAACCAACCAAGGTGGCGAGGCCCTTAACGGGCGATGCCGTACCGCCGTACGCAACAAGTAACGCCCCTGCCCCGCCTGGCCGGCCAGCCTGCCCCAGGCCTGCCCCATGCCTTCGATCGCAGAGTGGCGTTTGGTGTTGGCGCACGTGAATTTTCCATGGGCAGCCAAACAGCGCAGGGCATCGGGGCAGCGGGGCAGCGGGGCGCGCCACCCCGCCGGACACTCCTGGGGCCCTGCGCGTCGGCCAGCTGTCGCAGGGCCAAGGGCCGCACGCCCGCAGGGGGCCCGCCACGCCCCGCCATGGCCCGCCACGCCACGTAATGCCACGCCATGACACGCACCCCCAAGGCCCACCACCCCTCCCCATTTCAGGGGGAAGAATTCTGACCGCGTCGGAGGGGCCCACATTTCATCCGACCCCGACCTCTCCAAAAGGTGGAGGCTAAAAAAAAAAATATTTTGACTTGCAAATTTTTTTTGGCTGTAACCGTGCGTGACGCTGACGTGGGGACACCAGGTAGACGCCACGCCAACTGGATCGGACGACAGCAGCGCCACGCGAGGTATCCTCTCGCGGTGTAAGTACGGCGACTGACGCGACGATGAGGTCGTGGCTTCATCAGGACGCCACGAGGACATAGCCCGGACCAACCCGCCGAACCACCGCCATCACAGCCAGGGAGGCGGCACCGGGACACCACCAGGACAGGGTAGAACGCAGCAAGGAAGGCCGCCGCCAGGATGCCGCCAAGGAAGACGCCGCCAGCACGACGCCACCAGGACGTGCGTGTATCGACCAGGACGAGGAAGCGGCGCACTCACCTCGCTCCCACGCCGTCGATAATGTGAAGGAGGTGGAGCGAAAAGCAGCCAAGCGAGCGTCCAAAAAGGCATTCCGACTGATCGGCGCCGCGTGCAAGTAGCGCCCGATTCAATCCGACGGCCCCACCGCCACCGGCGGTCCACCCTGCACGCCGGGGCGGCCGGGGCAGCCGGGGCACACACACCCCGGGGACAACAACCGAAGCAGCCTTCACTCACTCCCCTGCAGTGTGCAGGAATGCGCGAGAGAGACGGAGAGGCTGTCTCCGCAGCGGCGCCCGTCGTGGCCATCCCGGCAAGTCCCGGCTCAGCCCCCCCCCCCCCCCCCCCCACGCCCAGGCTTGTAGCTCTAAATGAAATTGCGGGCACGTACGTTCGAAGGAAAGGGGAGGGGTGAGGGCCCCGAGGGGGTGGGGTTGGCGGGGCCCCAGGGGCAGGGGAGCGGAGCGAAGGAGAGAGAGACAGGGAGAGGGCAGCGTCGGCCTTGTCGGGCAGCTAGCCGGGCCTCGCCGGGCCGTTGAGAGAAACATTTAATCAAGCCATTTGCTCATAAAGACGCGCGGGTGTCGCCCCAAGCGTCGGAAGGGGTGGGAGGGGAGGCCGGGCCGGCGGTAAAGGCTAACGCGTGGCGACGGCGGCGCCCCAGGCCACTGCGCCGAGAACCGCGACGGCGGTACACCCAGAGCTCCACCACCACGACCACCGCGACGGCGGTATACAGAGCACCAGCACCACGACCACCACGATGGCGGTACACCCACCCAAGCACCGCAATCACCACGACAGCGTTACACCCAGAGCACCAGCACCACGACCACCGCGACGGCGGTACACCCAGAGCATCAGCACCACGACCATCGCGACTTTGGCGCCCCCAACGGATGCAAGTTTAATTAGCGGCGCTCGCATTAGCCGGCTCCATGAATGTTTGTCTTGGACGGCGACACGGCAAACGTTGCCCAGCCCCGGGCGAATCGCGTCACGCTGCGGCGCGCGGCCGGCGGGGCCGCTCCGGCGACGGCAAGCCAAGACGCCAGGCTCCGGGGGGCTGGCAAACAATAACAGGGTACCGCTGCAATCGCCCTCAACCGGATTTGCATGTTCCAGGCAGCTCTGGGACGGCACCATTTGTTTGCCATACGTACCCGGGAGAGAGGGCTCGGCGGCGAGGGTCGGCGGCGAGGGTCGGCGGCGAGGGTCGGTGGCAGTGGCAAGGGTCGGTGGCAAGGGCCGGCGGCGAGGGTCTACGGCAAGGATCGTGATCGGCGGCGAGGGTCGACGGCGAGGTTCGACGGCGAGGTTCGGCGGCGAGGGTCGACGGCGAGGGTCGGCAACGAGGGTCGACGGCGAGGGTCGGCGGTGAAGATCGGCGGTGAGGGTCGACGCCGTGGGTCGACGGCAGCGACCTGCCTGCTGGGGGCAACGACTCGGAGGACAACGCCCACGCCGCGCGACCCTCCTCGCCTGGGCTTGACTCGCTTGACTCGGGCTGCACGCGCGGCCGCGTCCGGGCCTCCACGACGCCGTGCTCCCCAAAGTTGCCCCAAAGCGGCCGCGACGCGGCGACGCGCGGTGCACCCCGCCCGCCCGGCGCGCTTTAGGAGGCCGTCAGCTTCAAACAACCGAGTCAAGCTCGTTATACACTGCGTCGAGTTTCGCGTGGAAAAAAGGACGCTGCGCGGTGCTGCGCGAAAGGACCTCTGGACCCGCTGAGTTTGTTGCGCTAACCCCGCGGCCTGCGGGGATGACCCGCGCCGCGGCGGTCCACATTTCAACCGAAATGCAAAAGTTTACACGAGCGGGGAGCACGCCTTGGAAATTATGTGAACACACCGCCGAGCAGCTCCGCTTGCGGCAGGGCCTCGCTGGGGCAGCTGAGGGGCCCTCGCGGAACGGTCGTCTCCTTTTTCCGGTTGGCCACAGAGGATTCAGAGGGAAACCACGTCGCTAGACGGTTTTCCTGGGGCCATTTCTGTTACACGTTCCTAATTCTCTACTGAGAAAAGCAGTGCAGTCAATAAGGAAATTGTCAGTGCTTTCCGATATAAATGTATCATAATAACTGTGATATTTGTTCGTAATACAAAGAAACTGGTTACAAGTTACTGAAAAACCCTCCACTTTAGGTTACTACCTTCGCTTTGCTGTCATAACACTAGCTTGTCGTTCGTTCTACGAGGAAAAATCTCAGTAGGATCATGAGAGTGAAAAGAAAAGCCCCCGGGGCGTTCGCCTGGCCGGTACCACTCGATGTTGGCGAGCGTGCCGGGTCCTTGGAGAAGCAGTCCGTGGAGTCGAGAACGACAGGCCGGGAGGGTGTTGGTGCTGGCACGCTGCTGAGAGCGGCAATCCGAGAGGGCGTGTGTGTGAAACCCCATCCCGGACGTAGTAAGTGCACTGCCACCGCGAGTTTTTTTTTCGGTTTTCTTTTCAGGGCACCGTTTACTACTTTTCCTTGTACAGTATTTTCCTTGGCGCGCACCTGGCCGTGGCGGGGCAGGGCATGCCAGGGGCACCGGAATATGTCCCAGCCGGCCGTCATTAGTCTTGCTTAGGTTGGCAGCCCTGCCTGGCCGCCTGGCAGGGAAGCACCGGGTATTGATCCCATCTCCAGCCGCCTGCGCCTCCCAGCAGCAGACTGATTCCGAGAGTCGTTTTCGTCGCTGTGTCTCTCTCGCACTCATACAGGACACCCTACGAGTGCGAGCGAGAGTGACACCCGGCCGAACGATTCTCGGAATCCGGGTCTGCAGACTGCGTTTTTCCTCCGGGTCAGCAGCGCCGACCGACCGCGTTCCGGAAAAAAAGGGAGAGCAAGGAGCAGCATAGAAGAGCATGACCCATAAATTTCCCTCCGAAATCCTGGCGGAAGGTTATGAAAAATAAGTCGATCCCTATCTAGGAAGGGCCGGGCAGGGCCGGGCGCGACCCCGTTTGGAAACCGACACTCCGACGCGAGGAGCGCTCCCGCGGGACAGCGGGACGCAGCAAGCTTAGGCGCCGCCCCTCGTAGTTCCTGCTTTTCCCTTGACGTGCACGCCCGGGCTGGGCTACGCCGCGGCCACGCCGCGGCCACGCTCGGCTTGCGGGACAGTCCCCCTGCCCTTGCTTCATGCTCCCTGGCCCATATACCTCGACTCCCCTACCTGTTCCGCGCCAGGGCGGCCAGGGGGCTCAGGCGGGACTGGGCCGGCGGGGGCCTATGGGGGCTCAGGCGGGCCACCTGGGCGGCGCGCGGATCAGCATCGACTTTCATTCCGATTCCGCGATATAACTCGCGTATCTTTATCTTGTAAACAGACAGGGGTCGAGTCCGCGTTACGCTATAGCTGCCCCCCGCAGGCCACAACGCTAGCCGCGGCCGTTGTGCTGTGGATGAACGGGGGGAAAACAACTTCCTACACTTTCTCTACACGAGAAAAAGACTACGCGACCATTCTCCAAAAAAAAAAAAAAAAAAGTTTTTTGTCAACAAATTATGTCAACGAACAGCTTCCGTTGCCAACACTAGGAAACAACTTGAGCATAAACAAACCTGGTGACAATATTGTATCCAAACTTGTGACTAACATATGACTACAATTTGTCACCAGATTCAGTAAACATGCATAAAAATGTTCCTAGTTGGTAACAAAATCAAAATGCCCTCTGACGTTTCAGTGTGTGTTTTTCTCCGGGCAACCGGATTCACGAGGCCGCTCGCCCCGACCGCGACCTGGGTGCAGTCCCGCTTTCCGGCCCGTTAGACTAATTGGAAAGAAACGCACGATCGGGCTGCGGCACGCACTTCCAGGCCTCCAGGCTTCCGGACCTCCGGGTCCCAGTTTGACTGAAACGACTGGGGCGGAAGATTGCACCACCACAGCGGGAATCGCGACCCCGGGGCAAACCAGGGCCAGCCCAGCCAGGGCCCAGCCCACCGCTGTGCGACCTGCCGCTCGCTAACTGCCTGTCCCTCCAGCCATAACACCCCCACCCCACTCCCAACCCCCTCCGATACCCCCCGCCGAATCCACCGGAAATGGGGGGCCGAAAGGGCTGATACTTCTACGCAGCTGCGCAGGGCTGCAGGCTGATTCCGAAGACGGTCGTCGCTCTGTCGCACTCGCGGCGCGTTCCGCACGGGTGCGAGAGAGGCAGAACGATGCTCGGAATCGCCCTGCTGCTGGCGAAGCTGCGCGGGGCGTCCCGGGCGGCCGCCCCAAACGGGGCCACGGCGGGCCGCGGAGCCAGAAGCCTTGTAGTTCGGCTGGCTGGGGTAGTTCGACGAGGCGAGGGGCCCAAAGGCGGCCAAAGGCGTGAAGAAAGAACAAGGAGAGCAAAGTCTCATCCCCGCCGCGCCGCGCCGCGCCCCGCCCCGCCCCGCCCCGCCCTGACCTCTCGCCGGCACGAGCAGCGCAACTTCCACGCGCGCCGTGTTCGGAAAACAACGAACCCCCTTTCGCCTTTCGGGAGGACGGGCGTGAGCGTGACCAGCACACGGTACACTTGCTGACACTGGCTGATAAATTGGGTCACGCCGCCGCGCCGCCGCGCCCGGATCCCATTTCTATCGTCGAGGAAAACAGTAAATACGCCGCCGAGGTGAGTGGCCCCACCCTCCGCGCATCGGCCCGCTCTCAGCAGACTGATTCCGAGAGTCGCTTACGTCGCTCTGTCACCCTCACACCTGTACGGGACGTCCGCCCAGAGTGCGAGAGAGACAGGGCGACGAAGACGACTCCCTGAATCAGTCTACGGCTGGGCTCGGGTTCGGTCCCACCCGGAGCTTTCCCTGCGCAGTCAGAATGAGATCTCGTTACACCCCCACCACGGCGTCGGCATTCATCTTGAGCAGCAGAGCACACGGCGCCGCCGCTCCGATTTGCATGTCGAGGTACAGTTTCCTGATTGGGCCCGAGGGACGCACAACACCGGCGCACAAAACTCGCTGCTCACTGCCCGAGAGGGAGAGGGGAGAGGGAGAGAAGGGAGAGGGGAGAGAGAGAGAGAGAGAGAGAGAGAGAGAGAGAGAGAGAGAGAGAGGCTCAGAGTGCGCCAATTGCAACCGCCGCTTGTTATTTCCGCTGCGAACGACGCCTGAATTGCGGTGCCCGCTCGTCCGCCGGCCGGCCGCCGTGTCGCTCTGTCTCTCTCGCACTGCAACGGGTCGCCTCACGAGTGTGACAGCGACAGAGCGACGAGTAGGGCTCTTCGGAATCGGCCCAGTGCCGGAGCATTCGGCCGCAATTAGTTTGAGCAATGAGGCTCGCTTTCCAATCGGGCCGGGCCAGGTGGGCAGTTAGGTGGGCAGAAGGGAAAGCAGGTGGCAAGCGAGGTGGGTAGGTAGGAAGCCGGGTGGGCAGGTAGGATGGAGGCCAGGTGGGCGGGTAGGAAGCCCGGTGGGTTGGAAGGAGCCAGGTAGGCAGGTAGGATGGATGCCGGTGGGCAGGTAGGAAGACAGGTAGGCAGGTAGGGTGGAAGCCCGGTGGGCAGGTAGGAAGCCAGATGGACAGGTGGCAGGCTAGGTGGGCAGGATGGAAGCCAGATGAGAAGGTAGGTGGGCAGGGTAGTCACGTGGTCGTCCAGTGCGCTCTGCTCGTTACGCGGATGAGCGCCTGAGCCACGTCATGCAACGCATAGCGGAACGCCGAACCGCAACGAGGTGCTTGCATGCGCGGCTGTGTTGGTGTCCGAGTGCACGTGCGAGCCGGGCCGCCGCCATCGAGTGTTCCTGGAAGGGATGCCTGCACTCAGTCAGGCAGAATGCAGGGCGGTGGTGCAATCAGGACGACGGTGGCGCCGAGGCACGCCGATGACGGCCGAGCTGCAGGCTGATTCCGAGAGTCCTTTTCGTCGCTGCCTCACACGCACCCTTTGAGTGCGAGAGATACAGAGCGACGAAAACGAATCAGGAATCAGTCTGAATCGAGTTAGCGAGAGCAGAGCGCAGAGCAATAGGGGCCGCGCCGCTACTTAGCCGCGGCGCCGTCGTGTAGTCCGTCCGAATTTCATTACCCAAGAAAATGCTCAGCCGAAGGCGGCGGCGCGGGACCCGAATCTGGCAAAGTGGCGACGGGGCGGCCGGCCGGGGCGGGGTGGGTGCAGATTGGGGGCGGAGGGGGAGGGGGGGGGAGGGGGACGGAAGGAGCATTGAGATTAGGCCGAGGGTAATCTTCGGCCCCCTCCACGATGTCGCACTGCTCCGAGTCAGCGCCGGGAACACCGCGCGGCCGAGTCCCGATGTCGCCCAGTCGGATTTCAGCATCGCTGCCGCCGCCCGATTCCGACGGACCGTTTCGTCGCGCTGCGTCTCTCTCGCACGTGGACGGCGCGCGCCATGAGCGCGACGGAGACGGAGCGACGGGACTGCTCTTCGGAATCGGGGCGGCTGACGCGGCGCGCCGTAAAGCCAGGCCACTTTCAGAGCAGATCCGAGGCGCGGCGGCCGGGGCAGTGAATACGGCGGGGAGGGTAGGCCGTCCGCTGCTGGCCGGCCCGGCCGCGCTCATGGCGGCGCTAGCCTCCGCGCGGGGGCGCGCTGTGGGGCGGCAGGCTGTCAAGGCGTCGCGCGGAGGCGAGTGAGGGATGAAGCGACATCCTGGCGGCGCACTCGGCGCGGCAGAAATAGGCCGCCGCAAACTTGTCCTCCTTCCTCTGCACTATCGGCCTGGTGCCGCTGCTGAGGTCGGCGTGGCGGGGCGTGGCGGGGCGGGGCGTTGCGGTGGCGACCTGGACCGACACCATGCACAAGTTTAATTGATGGTCGGCCAGGCCATTAATCACGCCATCCCCGCGGTGAGCTGGCCGGGCGGCCAGGCCCTCGACGTCATAATCAAGCCGGCGCGGCCATCCAGACCATCCAGGCCCTCATTGAGCACCCGGCACTCCGCCACTGCCAGCGGCCGCGCGGCCAGCCCGGCAGGTATGCCAGGTATGGCGCAAGCATTTTCTTCGTGCATCACGAGTGCGGCAAACAGCCTCGAAATAACGAGCAAATCAAAGGATTGAAGCCTTATGTAACGCACCGGAAAAGCATTCCGACAATGAGGCCCCTGTGGGGTTCGGCAGTTTAACTTTTTCTTTGAGTACAAAATGGATAAGTTATAGGTGTGTTATCGATAGCCGAGAAGGACATTAAGCCATGGGTACGCTACGGCAAAGCCTTGGGTAAGTTGTGGGTTGCTAATGGATACGTTACGCTTAGCTAATATGGGAAGGTAAAGCACACATATCGTGGGTAGGTCGAGGGTACTCCGGGTACTCCTGGTACGCCATTGGTACAGCACAGCCATGAGGTACCCCATTGGTCCGGTGCGCTTCTCAAGAGAACGCAGTGCGTCGTATAACTTTGCCCCGCCGTGTGGCGTTTCTCTGAGTGGAATTTATATGCCGGACCACTTCCTGGGGGCCCAGGCCGGGACACATGGTCCGACCCTGCATGAAATTATGTCATCGCTCAGTCACTTTCTTTTCCGCCCTGCCTCTTTGTCGCTCATCATGCTCTTTTTTTGTCGTCTTTAATTCGTCCCCGCTGTAATCCCCCTGGAATGACGAACGACGCACTGTTTTTCCGGAGGCCGCCTTATCCCGACATGCCAAGAACACGACGAGCTGCACGGCAAGAAAAGAATGTGGACCTGAATGCAGCTCCTTTGTCCCCCTTTGGATGATTGTGCGAGTCGGAATGTGCGCGCGAGACGCGTCAGAACTCCGGGCAAATGGAATGTGTTCCCTGTGTTGCTCCAGGATGTATGAGCGCGCGGGGGGTTTATTGTGGCAAAGTCACACCGCGGTACCGTAGTCCCTTCTGAAAGACAAGAAAAACCATCCAATCTAAATTGAAAATGAAAAACATTGTCACTACTGATGACATGCAGATACGTACGTTCGATGACTTCGGGCACACAATAAACATCTTCACATAATACTCAAACATATGACAACATCGAAAGCAATATTAATGTTACATCAATGCACTAGAAGAATATATACTGTTACGCAGCAAGATTAAAATATGGCAGCATATAGGAGATGAAGAAGAAGAATCAAACGAAGAACTGAAAACAAGAAGACAAAAGGTGAGGTGTGAAGAGAAGAGGAAAAAGAGAAGATAGGAATGATAAGAAAAGAAGGAAAAAGGTAAGTAAGAGTAAGACAGGCGCACAAGATATTCTAGGTTATACTGGTTAGTATAGTAGAAGAGTTGCGTTTAAAATCAACAGTTACTGATAAGTATGACGGTGCCTAGAGCTGCCTTTAATTTACTTGCCAACAAGATATACGGGAAATCACACTAGTTAATGTCAATATAATCAACGAAATTATTTCTAGAACAGCTGTATACTTCCTACTTTGCTAGGACCCCTAAAATATTGATATGATTTACTTCTGGGACGATGGTTTCGGTTGACATTGCCGTCTGGAATCATGCACAAATAATCGAGACTCCTGGAAACCCCTACAAAGGCTACAGAGAAGTAGAAAAAGAGTGAGAGACAGGTGAGCTACAAATCACGACATTCATCACACAGTAAAAAGCATGGGCTTACCTGCCCATGGGGAGCCCCAGGAAGGCACAGGGCAGAACTGTTTCCCTGCAATCAAAAGTGGCGCGTCAGCACAGCTACTGCAGCCGCTGCGGAATCTGGCCTACTTCAAAAGGCGGCCAAAACGAGTCAATTCCGATTCGACGCCGGCGTCGAACCTAATGCTACTTTATTTCATGTTTTTCCTGTGCCGTGGCACCCCAGGTTTGCTCAATACTCGTTAGAGACTTCTTATTTTCTACGGCCCGCTCAAGGAACTCCTCACTTTGAGCCCGGTGGTGAAAAATGCAAAGATGACGTGAAATTCCTCCCCTTGAGCTGGAGAGGTGGAACGTGGAAGGATGATGGAAATGAAATAACGTCAGAACAATGAAATTTTGGCCACCTTTCCTCTGTACACGTGCCGTCTAAGTGGGGCGAACCGACGAGGTCCGAGCTACGGGGGTCTACGGCCCTCCTACGGACCGCCCCACGCTACTGGGCGTCTACGGTGAGCGCTGCGATTATATACAGTGGTGTTCGCTCCGCGAACAACAACCTCTCAAACGTCCGTCACAAAGTACAAGGGCGAAATGCAAGGTTCACAACGTTACATTATGGTTACTGTTTAGTTAAGCACGGAAAGTGTGCAGATGCTGGTAAAAGTTATTTACTGCGTTCATTTTTAACATTTTACAACTAGTACTGCTCAATATATCCCTAATAGATGATCCATGTCACAAACATGTAAGAGGTTCAAATTTCCAAACAAATATTCTACCGCTGCAGAACACTCTAAAAATATGTAAATAGAGCAACAGCTACAAAGTGACAAATTCTAAACCTAAACATAAAAAGGAAACGTACAGTAATAAATATTTTAATCATTTCTTCTCGTAATTTCCTTTTTCTACTGGATGCAATGCCTCACACGGTGCGACCAATATAAATAAGTAATTATGGACAACGTAATAAATTTACACGCATGCTGTCGTGCTGTTGTTGACATAATCAATTTGTGTGTCGTTTGATCCTAGGACGTTTCTAGGATTAGGGGGTGGGGGAGATCGGAGAACTGCGCAGCGGTATTGTGAAGTTTTACTCATCGGCCTTGTGCAGTTCCCTCCCGAGCACGTGGTGAACGCCAGCGTCACTTACCTGCAACAGAGAGAGAAGGGCAAAAGTCAGCTCGGCAATCATGAAACACACGCCTTGAGGAAAACGTGATTGAAATTTCATTGCGGAAATCGATCATGGGGCGTCCTTCGTCCCACCCTTGAATTATGTATAAGACCCCCCCGTGCGGCCGCAGCAGCATTCTAACCACGCGGGACGGGAAATGCGCAGCCAACGAAAACACACAGACGACGCGGCCTGTGTCGGGCCCACGCCGATTCTGAGATTCCGGGCGGCAAAGCCCGCTTGTCGCGGCGTGGCGTCGCGTGGCGTCGCGTCCTGGGGGGTGACAGTGCACACGGATGGGCCGGGCCAGCTGGACGCGAGCGATGGAGGACGGAGATAAGCAATCAGTTGGGCACCAGGCCCGGGCAGCCCGGGCAGGCGGCAGGCTGCGCGAGACAATGCATGTATTGTCCACACCACGGTCGCCACAAAGCGACGCCGAGCGAGAAGAAGCCGCCTTGGCACTGTCCTTTATCCGGCGCCAAAACTCCACTCGGCCTGATGCACCTCGAATACGGACCATACTATAATGGGGTGGCCCCGGGGCTCCGGAATAGGGTCTTCAAGTGTCGCAGCTCCGGCAGTCTGATTGGCAACGAGAGGGAAAAGATGGGCGTCGGCACGGCGGCGGTGAGAAAAGAAAATGTTTTTCTTGCGGGGGTCGACTAATGTAGTTACAGTACTGATGGAAGGGGGCCAGTCAGAGGCAAAAGGGCTGTCCATCTCAACGAAGACGTCGCCGAGGAGGCCCAGCCTCGCCGGAAATGGTCCCCTCAGCCTCAGCGCGGGGCTGAGGCGTGAGCCCTTCCCACCTGGCGACATCCGTGACGTCACTCGCGCGTGTTTTTCTTTTTCTTTCCCTTCCGGCTCCCCGAAGAAAATCTGCACCGACGGGGGAAATACATATAACGGGGTGGCGGCCAGTCTCGGGGGGGCCAGCCTCCAGAGCCCAGCCTCCAGAGCCCAGCCTCCAGAGCCCTGCCTCCAGAGCCCAGCCTCCAGGGGCCGGCCAGGCCGAGGGCGGCCGTGGGCCGAGCAGACAGGCCGCAGGGAATTGGATTACCCAGGTTGCCTTTCAACCCCGGCCGCGTCCAAGGAGCTCCTTATCCCGTCTTTTACCACGGTCTGAATACAGGCCGGCGCCAGGCCGACGCCAGGCCACGCCACGCACACGACATCGCTGCCAGGGATCTGGCCAGGCACGCTGTAAATACACGGCCCACTCCAAATTAGAGGAGAGTACCCCCACCACCTCCCACGCCCGTCCAATCACAGCCAAGGCCGCTTTCATTCGCCAGTTTCTGTTTCCCTCTCTTCCCTCGGGATCATCCAGCGTGTTGCTCTCCCCACGGGGGATGATGTGGCCAGAATTCTGCATCGTCGAAAAACAATCCGCTTTCCGGCGAAAGTGTGCCCGGCCTGTTTCTTTCGGCGGGCGCGGCTGTATTTTTCACGGGGCAGGCATGACACCACTCTCCAGCAGCAACCTGATCCACGACAACGGCGCCCGTCAACTGAACAGCGCGTCTCGTCCCCAGGCGGGAACATGGATTTTGGGCGGCGGGAGCCTCGGCTGAAGCGAAGACCTGGAGGGCTCCCCGGGGACCGGGGGGAAGCGACAGCCAGGCAGCCGCCTCACTCGGCAATGGTACGCTCAAAATTAATTTCAGCGCTCAGAAAACGGCTTCTTAACAAATTTTTCAGGGGAAACTTTTCCTCCTCTACAGTGTGGGGGTAGTCACCGGATCTCGGGGCAGCCAGCTGCGGCACTTCCCGCGAGCGCACCCACTGGCCAGGCCGGGCTGGGCCGGGCCGCGCGGGGAATATATACGATTCCAGTCGCGCAGTGTAAATCCATTCTTCCCGCCGTCTCTTTCTTCCGGGCCAACTTTTCCCCACCGCGCCGCACCGCGCCCTTCCGAGGCGTGGCGGCGCCCTCCTTTTTTCATTTATCACCTGGACCGTTTCGCTACGATTTCTCCCGCCAGAAAAAGAAGATAGACCGTGCCGTGAGTGTGTATATGTTTCAGCACTGCGCACCCATACCTGCTGAGGAGCCTATACTCTCCTCACTTTCGCACTAAATTGCCCCTCGTCTATTGAAGGCAGCCGAGCGGTCACGCACACATACGCACGCACTGACACACTCGCAGACACTGCCGTCAAGCCCTGCTTTCACAATCACGGTCTGGCTGAGGCCGCGTCCCGCGGTGTGACAGAGACATATCGCGCGCCCTGGGGCCCGGCCGAGGCCGAGGCCCGGAACGCGGAGGGCAGATTGGGGCAATGCCATCGTAAAATGTATATATTATTCCGCTCAAACTGCCGCCACGCTTTGGGCCGTTTCCATCGCCTTCAATCGGGTTAACCAAATAGAGTAAATGAAATGGAGGAGCGTCGCGCCTCGACGCCGCTTCGGGAGAGGTCCGACAACGCCGCGCACGCAGTGTGGGAGGCTGGCAAGAGCCCCGTTCTGACAAGGACAAGACGGATGCCTCACGGCCGGTACCATCTGTCTCGGCAACTTTTCCCGTATTTTCGGCACCCTGTGGGAGTAACGGGCTCCAGGCCCGGCATCTTAGTTTGCTGACCAATCGACTTCTCTTTCCATTTTGATCTGTTTGCGAGTCCTGGGATGCTTTTATCCCCCTGAAAGAGTAGAGAGAAAGCGGAGTTGGGAGAAAAAAAAAGAGTGTTCTGATTTTCACGGCCGTGTCAGGCTAGCCAGCTGCATGGAAATAGCAGGCGGTGGAGGGGGTTCATTATGTCACGCCCCGAAGCTGGGTCGGTTTGGGGGAGGGGCAGGAGGGGGTCCACTTTGCCATTCCTCCAGCGTTACCAAGTACTCTGTCCTTAAACAAGAGGGAAATAACCCATCATCCCGATTATTCTTTCTCCCACGAAAAACAAAAGCAGCCCACTCTGCAGATGAAGTGGTACGCCAGTACGCCACGATCTTTGGGGAACTGATTGGTATTCCGCGCGGGCCATGGTGTCCGTTCCAAGTTCTTGCCGCCCCCTTCTTGCGCGCGAGCGCGATCGCCGGCCGGACGCACCGCCGGCAAGAACTCATCACAGTGTCCGCATTAATCGGGGGTCCTTCTTGGGCGTTTCCCCCCTCATCGGACCGCCCAGATGCCGGCAAAGTGGACGAGACCGAACGCGACCGAACAGAAGTATTGGAATTGTTTGTGCCACGCGAGAAAGAATCATTATTGTTTGTGCTGCGCAAAGAAAACGTAACTGCTTTCGCAACCATGGAAGTTGTGACGCCTTTAATTTTTATATCAGTTGTGTTGCCTTTTTCTGTAGATATGCCGAAATAAGAGAAAAGTTGTCAGAGCATGGTACGAGGATAATTTGATTGTGATGAAAACAACACATGAGAAGCCAACTGTAACCTCTCCGGAAGGATGGTAACAATTCCTCGTGCAGCACAACCTACTGGGACCTTTCTCTTCTCTTGGGACGCGTCCGGGACTGCTTTCATTGCTGCAAGAGTGTAGCTTGGTCCAGTCCCCACAGTGGGGAGGTCTAGGGTGGGAAGGCCACAATAGAAAACCATTCCGGTCGACAAACAAAAACTGTGAAAGATGTAAGACTGAACGCTAACAATTCTGGGTTCTTGTCCGAAGAGTCGGCCACGGGTCGATGCCGTGAGTTACGCAGACAGTGCCCCTGCCTGCACTGCGAGCCGGAATTGCTCCTCGACGCGACAGATGCAGGCCGTCAGTCCCGGAGGCGAGACTCCTGTCTGAAGCGAGAATGCACCAAATCGACCGGCAGGACTGCAGAAGTGGGGCACACACGGATATCTAAGTTCTGCACGCTTGAAAAGTTGGTAAGCGTTTTGAGCACATGCAAGGTACAAGATGTTGGTTTGTCATATCAGCGACCGTTGGGCTTAAGGGCATAAGTCACATGAGAAACCCATTGAAAATAGATTGTCCTGTCCCATGACCACTCATATATAGTTCATGATAAGCGAAGCTTTTAAAGTTTATCTACGTTCAAAATCCTTTATGACAAGCTCTTTTTTTCTCTCTAGATCTTAAATACTTTGTGAGGATTTCAGAGTGATGCTTTCATTCCGTTTTCATCTATTTGCAGATTGGAATAGCTGGCTCCCTCGCCGGCCCCGGAGCAGAGTGCAGCCCATGCCCCGACAGTAAACTAAACACGGCACAGCCGGGCAGGGCCAATAGGGCCGTCAAATCCTTGCGCTCGGCCTCATTGTCCGTGGCCCCAGTCGAGTAGTCCGGCTGGTCCAGCAGACCCGAGCCAGCGGGCCGCAAGCGGGTCACCACGCCGGGCACGCCGGCCACGCCCCGACAGCGTCCCAGGGCCGGGCCCAGGGCCGCCCGCCTCCCTCCAAGTGCCCGTCCAGCTGTTGGTCTGGAGCGGCCCGGGTCAGGCACGGATCCAGTAGGGGGCCACGAGGACAACTGACCCTTCCTTCGCCCCCAGATAGCCACCTGAGAGGTAGAAAAAAGCCACCTTTTGCCCCCGTCAGGAGGCAAAAAGTGCTACTCTGAACCTCCCCCGGGTCGGCTCTGTATCCGCCCCTGGCCCGGTTGTCCAGGGCGGCCGGGGGCTCGGCCTCGGCTCGGCCGCACCTGCCAGAGGGTCTTCCGCGCCACCCACGCGGTGTCGATTTTGCCGCCTTTCCTCGCTCTCGGCTCGGCGCGGCTCGGTGCGGCTTGGCACGGCTCCAGAAGTTGGTCGCGAGGTAAATCCGGCCGGGCCATCTGATAGCGGACGGACGGACGGGCAGATCTACAGTGAAGGAAAGTGTGACAAGCGGCACAACTTGGTGCATCAGCCGGGCCACGTCGCCCCGACGGGCCGGGCCGGCCGGGTCGAGGTTGCCAGCTGTAGCCTGTATAAGTGATGCGGCGCTGACATTTCCAAAATGGCTCCGAAACGCCCTGTTAAAGGCTGGCTGGCGTGGCAGCTGGTTGCTACAATACGACCGTGGCGAGGGGGGCGAGGCCGCGCGCCAAAAGCGACGCGCAGAAATCGCCAACAACTTTGGCTCGTTACAGCGAGGAAGTCGAGGGCCAAGATAAACAATGGCGGGGTGAGGGCTCGACCTTAACAGGCGTTTGGATTGACGAGGTGTTCGCAGCACGCCCCCGCCGCCGCGCGCCGATAAACAAAACCGGGAAAAGCATGGGGGAAATCGAAAAGGGTCTTTGTTTGTGGATCGGCACGTGAGCGTCCGGGCCAGCGAGTGAACTGCGAATAAGCCACTCCGCTGTACTCACAGGCTTTGAGACAGGAAGCGGGAGAGCGCCAACTTGGAGATGGTGTTGTTCTTGAGGCCCTCGAGCATGCCGCCCTTGGCGACGGGGGAGCCTTGCTGCGGGGGCGGCGTGGCCGTGCCCGTCGCCCTGCTCCGCGAGGCCATCGTCGTCACGCCCGTCACGGGGTCGTCACATGTCAGCACACTGCACTCGCAGGGCTGGCGGCGCGCGCGCGTCACATGTCACGGAGCGAGTCACGGACCGTGTCACGGGCCGGCGCACGGGGCGTTTGTTGTCGCTTCGCCGCCCGGCTCGGCTCGGCGCGGCTCGGCGCGGCGCGTGAGTCGGCACGGCTCCGCTCGGCTCCGCTCGGAGGGCTGTGCTAGGGCCACGGCGGCGCCCCGGCGCTGCTGCGCTGCTGCGCGTTCCAGCGTCGACCAGACACTGAGGGCACCAGACGCCACAGCCAGGGGGCGTACGGCCGGGGGGCTGCGCAGGGCTGCGGCGGCGGCGGGGCGGGGCGGGGAGCGGCCGACGGGGCGGGGCGCGGCGACCGGCCGCCTCGCGCGCCCCCTTCTAATTGCCCGGCGCTTGGCCATCCGGCGAGCCATCCGCCGCGGCGGCAGCGTGTCGGGGACAACGCCGTGACGATTGCCAGGGGGCCGGAAAGGGCACAGTCAGGGCACGGCCGGGGCACAACCGGGGGGCAGCCAGGGCACAGCTTGGGTAAGCCTGGGCACGGTGAGGGCAGAAACAGGGCACCAGCTTGGGTAAGCTTCGGTAAGCCAGGGCACAGCTAGGGCACAGCCAGGGCTCACCCAGGGCAGCCAGGGCACGGCCTCAGCAAGGGCACAACCAGCCAGGGCCCTTCTTGTTAAACAAGTTCAAAGGGCTGCACAAAAGTTGGACGTCTCGCTCGGACCTCGCACTAGCACAGTCCGTGCGGAGGACAAATAGAGTCAGCCGCCTAGGCTAGGCCGTTCGGAATGTGTTCTGCCCAATGACTTTCGGTCGGCCATTGCGTCGACCCTCTCGGAATTAGGGCTATCTGCGAAGGTCAGGGCCGGGCCGGCCCTTTCGCAGCGCGGGGCCTTGGGCCTTGGGCCTCGCTCGGGTCGCCGAGTTGGGGCCGCAACAGTTAAGGGGCGCAACAAGGGAAGAAGGGGCGGAAATAAATAATACCCCTGTCAGCCTTCCCGGTCCACGGACCGTCCGCGGAATGCCGGTGTCAGACAGCGCAGCGCCGCTTTCAATTATTCCCGGTCTAAATTTGAAATCAGCAGGGACCGCCGCGCGGGAAAGTCTTTCCAGTGCTCGCGTTGTGACGTCCTTCATCGCCAGGACGGGGAGGCCGCGCCGCGACGCGCCGCGAGGCCCATTATTTTTCAAAGTGTGCCTCCCCTCTTCTCCAGCAGACTGATTCCGAGAGTAGTTTCCGTCGCTCTGTCTCTCTCGCCGCCAAACGGGAGGCCCTATGAGTGCGAGAGAGATGCGTAGCGGCGAAAGCGACTCTCGTAATCATTCCGCAGCGCGCTGGCCCGGCAGGTGCCGTCCCCGTGCCCCGCGAGGCTCGGCGCGGCTCGGCGAGGCGGGGGATCAAGACCACACTAATGACCCAGTTAGCAGCGACGCTCCGCCACGCCGCGGCCCAGTCCGCGCAATATCGAAGATTGTCGCGGCCAGCTCACCCCGCTGCTTGCTGCCTCTGGGGACCGACGCGGCGCAACACCTCTTATTTACCTCCTTTGACGTGGCACACTATTTCCTGTGCTGTCTGTCTGCTCTGTCTGCTTCCTCCCCCCCCCCCCCTTCTCTCTGTGCCGCCCTGGCTTTGCAGACCGAATCGGCTTGACAGCAACGTCTTTGCCGCACCCCCTCCCAGTACAATACGAGTGCGAAAGGTGAAGCCGCCGGCTTTCCCACGTTCGGTGCGAAAGAAAACGAAAGTGAAAACAAGACAGTGCCAAACTACACTGGCAAAACAAAGATAGGGCGCAGCTGCACGCTTTGTTCAAGCACACATTCATGCTAGAGTCAAGCGTAGAGATGAAATTCTCCCATGAATTTAAATGGACTAGGGAACTGCCAGGCAGCACTTAACGCAGCCTAACTGCGCTTCAAGCCGATGCGTAGCAACCACAAGGCTTAATGAAAAGCACGCTCAAAATTAAGCTTCATCCTTCCACCAGTGTATTTACTATCTCGCTGGAAGCACAGTTCCAGTAAGTGCATCAGCCTCGTCCCGACCAGTAAAAGCAGCGTTGCTATGAATTAATAGTGCCAAAAGTTCCTCCGGCCGCCCAACGAGCAAACAGAGCCGGTACCAGTCCGACAGACTCGGCGACCGTCCCGCTATACATATTAATCATCGGAATCAATCAAAAGCAAACGGCCTGTACCGCACGGCCCCGACGCGTCCCGAGGCGCTCTCTGGCGGCGGCGGCTCCAATGAATGAATTGGGGGGGGGGGGGTGTCGTCTGCCGAGTGTCCTGGAGGGCCCCCCCTCCCCCTTTCATTTCCTGGAGAATGGCGCCCCCTCGGCCCCATTTCCTTTGACAATTTAACGGCCGTCAATGTGGCGCGGAACAAACAGGGCGTCGCAGTGTAGCGGCTTTAATTGTCACGGTTGTTGTGGTCGCGAGGACACCGTTTCTTCCGAGGCGCCGAGGCTTCCCCTTTTCGTCGGAGACACTCTCGGTAATGGTAAGCGTCCCGACCTTGGGCCGCGCGCCGGCTCGGTTATGAGTGTACTTGGGGCATGGTGAGCAGCCGCCCTGAGGGACGGGGCAAAGTAGCACTTTTCTCGAGTTACAGGGGCAAAGTGTAGTTTTTTGCCTACCTTTCTGGCAGCTATCTAGGGGTAGGGTTCAATTGTTTCTTTGCCCGCTTGGATCCACGCCTGATAGTAAGGGAGAGGTTTGGGGGAAAAGGGTACAGGGCGAGAAAAGTTCGTAGAGTGCAACGCTCTTGTGGCCTATATCAATTTAACAGAGATTGCACAGACCTTGACATCAATTTGACACTCAGATTTTACACTCAGATTTTCATTTCAGTAGACAAAATGATCGAGGAATAGCTCAGAGTCAGCATTTCAACTGCTTGAACTTTTTTTACCCTTCACTTACCCCTGGGCTCCAGAATAGAATCACGTGAGTTCAACGTTGAACACCGCTTGGTCGAGTGTGGGGAGCAGTTTCAGGTGGTGTGCTCAACCAGTCACCGCCTTATTGGCGGCGACCCTGCACTAAGGGGCTCTCAAACCGGGGACCCCCTACTCCATAATTCAAACTTTTTTTTTGTTGCCCTTCGGACTCAACTCCATCCCTCGTGACATCTTGAAGGCCCTCTCCGCGCTACAGGCTGCCTTTCTGCCATAACCCCTCGCCTGTGGCACTCAATGGGCGGCCCTCTGGAGGTTTATCCCGGCGGTCCATCTCACTGGAGGGCGTGGAGAGCGGGGCGGCAGAGCGGCGTGGAGGGCGTGAGCGTGAGTGCCATCGCACTGGCCAACGCTCCGGGCAGCAGAGTTCCCGTCGTCAAAGTACTGTAGTTTCCACTGGCAAAGTTAGTTGACGTCAAAGGCGTCTGGCCGCGTTTAAAAATGGACAAGCCCGCTTGTTTCGGTGTGAATGGTCTTCGTTATGGTGGAGGCGTTAAGTGCTTCGCGGAGACAGCGTGTGCAGCCAGCTGTCCCCCACAAGGCGCATCGTCCTCGTCCCACTTTCCCAACCAGGACTCTCAGAACCTTGAATCAAAAGAACTAGATTGTTATAGCAAAGTATAAGCTTGCAAAGGAAATGTACTTCGTACTTTACTAATTAATTTTCTCGTAAAAGTAACTTAACAGTTTGTACCTAACAGATGCTGAAAATACTTCGTAAAGTTTAAAAACACAAGCCTGCACTGTGCACTGCTCACAAAGCCATAAACAGCAAGAGACTCTTGCTCGCCAGAGCCGTCGATGAAAGTCCAGTCTTGAAGCGCGAACGCCCCGATGATGCACTCTGTCTCTCTTGCTCCCTTATGGCGCGATCTATGAGTGTGACAGAGACAGGGCGACTCTTGCGACTCACTCGACGGCGGCCTTAATTGCCGGAAGTCGACTCGAGTCGTTTTGCAATAATTCGCGATCCGAGGCGCGCGACAAAGGACGGCAGCTTCTTTCTCGTCCGGCAAAGACAATGCCCTCTCCGGGCCGATATTGGAATCCGACAGCGAGTCGAATCGCGATCACAAGCCGCCTTCAATTGATTGCACTGTCAAAATTTCAGCTCTTTGGTAGGGAAATGTACAGAAGAATAGAGAACGGACACCCCGAAAACGGTACAGAACGTCCGTCGGACAGCTAAGGAAGCTACGCAGTTGGGCAGTACGGGGAAGCTCCGTAGTTGACAAGAACGGAGAAGCTCGGCAGGTGACCAGTTCAGAGCAGCTCCGTACACAGTAAATGTCTTACGGTGAAAGGCTGCACCAACATATTATGGTGGAGATTTTCTCCATAATACCAACGAAATTCGTCAAAATATCTATAAGGTACAGTGAATTCTCAATGGTATGTTACGAAGTCAGCTGCACCACTATAATATGGAACATTTTCACCATAATATGGAGAATCTTCACCGTAGAACATTTAGAGTGTAGCTGACAAGTACAGACGGTCCGGGAAAATTGTTAACCAGACTTGATCCGTACTTTTTTCGCCCAGCAGATGGCGGGGCAAAGCAAGAAACGCAGCGGCCGGCAGCACGGGGTCCTATTTCCCCGATAAAAAGGGCAGCCATAATTGAACGAGTCGAGTGGCGTCGAGCAGCCAGCAGGTCGACGGCCTCTCATCAGACGGCGGTTCGAAGGGCAGCAGCCGCCCGTCTGCGGGCCCAGCACACTGTTTCCGAGAGTCGCTTTCGTCGCTCTGCCTCCCTCTCTCTCTCATTAGGCGTACCGTACAGGAGCCAGAGAGGCAGAGCGACGAAAACGACTCTCGGAAGCAGTCCGCAGACTCCCGGCAGGGCAAGCCGGGCAGCGCCAGCCAGATCAAAGGGGCCACGCCACGCCGGGATGTGAATAGGTCATCAGCGCTAACGCACCGGAACACCGTATCAGCCCGACTGTCGCCCTCTGACTGGCAGCCACGACTGCGGCTGGAGTGCCACCGCCATCGCCGGCATCAAACCCGCCTCAAAATTTACGAGATTTCGCGGAATACAGCTTGGAGCAGGCCAATAATAGTGGACAAAGTTAGGAGAATTTCAGCTTGCTACTATTGCGCGCATTTTTAGGTGTATACTTGGCTAAGTTGGCATCATCTCATCCTCAAAGTCTTAAATGAAGGAAAACCACATTACAATGATCACTCACGTTTACAACAGGGTCGTTGCCGCCACTTCTCGTCTCATCTACACCCATAGAAGCCTTGAAAAGGGAGTGATTTCAAGCGAAAGTGCGTCCGAGCAAGTGCCACTTTAGTTTTGCAATTCTATACTACTCAGCGCTAAATACTTATAGCCATAATGAGAAAAGAAACGATCTCGCTGTGCTGTGGATTTCTTTTTCCGGTGTGGACGCTTCGCGGCTGAAGCCACCAGTCCTCACAAAAGGCGACATAAAATATTTCACCGCGAAGGAGCGGCGAATCGACGCATCCAGTTGAGAAAGGGAGGAAAAAATATCAACAAGCAGCAAAGCGGACGAAACGGGGCGGAATATCTCCGAAGCGATGTGGCGGACGACGGCAAGTTGCCGAGGTCAGGCGGCCAGGCAGGCAGGCAGGCAGAGGCCAGAGGCCCCAGAGGGGGTGGCCCGGCGGCGGGGCGTAGTTTCGCGCTCCATCTGCCAATCCTGCATTCTTCCAGCAACTTCTCCCCGTGAGCAGCACGGCTGCCATTTGACGCCGCTTCCGCAGAAATGGACGCCGGGGCTTCCGGATCACCGAGTGAAGATGGAGGAGGCAGGGCAATCTGTTGCACTCGGTTTCACTCCACTGGGCACGACGTTCCTGTTGTGCCCTACCTGGCTGGCTGCTCGGGCTGGCCGCCGTCCCTGGCCGTCAGCCAGGGGAGGCAGCCAACGAGGGTGTCATCGGCCGTGTCGGCAAGGGCGCCGTGTGCCAGAAAGGCTCCCTCCAAAGACAGTATAAATATGCGGGCGTAGATCCCGGTTAGTTATTGTGGCGCTGTACCGAGTGGCGGGCGAGGCCGAGGAGGGGGGGGGGGGAGAGGGGGGCGTACACGACAACGCACTCAGAAGACACCCGGGGCCAGCCTATGATGTCATTATAAATGTTGCAGTCCGGAGGTCTGGAGGGGCTGGAGGCGCCGTCGGGAAGCTTCTACGTCGGGGACGTGTCTCTCTGCGAAGGGATTGTCGGATTCCCGGGGCACTGGCCGACCGGCCGAGAGAAGAATCGAGGCAACAGGGCAGCGGGGCTGGCTGGCGGGGGAGCGGCGCGCGGCACCGACCGCGTGGGGCTGTATTTGAACCCGCAACAGTTTGGCGCCGGGCCCGTTCATATTTCATTTTCATTGGGCGAGTTGGCCGCCCGCTGCAACGCCACGCCCCTAAAACTAAGCCCATTCCACCTGGACGGGTTAACACTAACGGCCCTACAAACAGGCGTGTATGGTGCCTTGGAGGGGTGGCGTAATTGCACACTGCACACGCGCGCGTGTGTGTGTGTGTGTGTGTGTGTGTGTGTGTGTGTGTGTGCACGAGAGAGACAGAGAAATGCAGAGAGACAGAGAGAGCGAGACAGGCCGAGACAGAGAATCAGAGAGGGATAGAGAGAGAGAGAATCAGAGAGGGAGAGAGTGACGGAGACGGAGAGAGAGAGAAAGAGAGAATCAGAAGGGAGAGAGGCGGGCAGGGGAGAGGGTTGCACGTGGGCCGAGGTCTGCATGTGCTACACACACACGTGTTTCTGTTTCTGTCGGCGGATGCATTAGACAATGGAACCATGCGGAATTCGCGAGGCAGAGTGGGGAGGCTTCCATCGGAAAATTGCTATACGCTGATTGGGTTATATTCCTGTTGCAAAAATAAACACGAAAGCATTTTCAGAAACGCGAATGGCAAATATCTCTTTCTCGCCCTCTCTTTTTTTTTGTTTTTTTTTTTTGTTTTTTTTGTTTTTTAGGCTTCAGCTTTTGCAATGGCGCAGCAGCAAATCGTCCAGAGGGACCGTGGTGTGGAAGCGGTCGGAGAAAGGCAGAGCGAGGAGGCACACTGGACGGTGAGTAGTGGAAGGGGAGGGGCTGGGGGCCCCGCCAGGGGGCTGACTCCAAGCTCTCTCTCTCTCTCTCTCTCTCTCTCTCTCTCTCTCTCTCTCTCTCTCTCTCTCTCTCTCTCTCTCTCCCTCACTCTCTCTCTCCCTCACTCTCTCTCCCAGAGTTCATGCGAGACGCCCCATGAGTGCGAGAGAGACAGAGGGACCTCACACTCGGATCCAGACGGGCGGGCATGACTTTACCTCGGACCCCGGGGAGGGGAGGCCGCGCGCCGGCGGCGGCCCGGGCGGCGCAGGCGAGCAAGTACCCCCTAATCCATTAGCATGATTGAAGAAACTGGCGACGGGCCGCGCGGCGTACGTGCCGGGTGTACAGTGCCCCCGCCGCCCCGCGGCCCCGCCGAGCACGCTGACAAGTCCCGCCAGTACACTGACAAGGCCAAGGGCGCCGAGGGCGAGGCTGCGGGTTTCCTCTTTGTTCCCGGAGATTGGTCGTCAATCCGCGAGGGACAATGGCACAGGGAAGGTTAGGGCGAATCGACAGGAACTGTTGCGTAAGTCAGTTACGCTGAATAAACCTTGAGGTCGAAGTCATAGGGCACTCGCCTTTGAACGTTGTTCGGACGAAATCAGAGAAGTACGGAAATTTATGTTGATTTGTCTGAGGCGTTGCTAGATGGAGAAACCGTGACACTCTGGTGGCGCGGACACGGGCGGTAGAAAAGGGGGAGGGGGTTCCTTAGGGGTTGTCAGTTGACGCCTCCTCCTTCCCCTTCACAATGACATCTTAAAACCGCATGAAACGTAGGCAAATGCTGTAACTTTCCCCTGAGCGTGGGCAAAAAGTGCCCCTGTGGCCCCCAAAAGGCCGTCCCTGGATCCGCCACTACCTGTTGCCGCACGGCCGCACGCACGCTCTGATTAGTGGCGGGTTGGCTCTGCTTTCCCGCCGCGGCCGCCAGGGTGTCGTTAAGCCCAATTTCGCAGCAGGAAAAAATATATTCAAAATAAGGCTGAGAAAAAAAAACAAGAAGAAAAGTTTGTGCGACAAGGAAAAAATTACTTTTGTTGTACTATCCACACTTTTTCTTGCAGTGCAGGCGGAACTGGGACGTGTGCCTGCGCCACGCCACTGCCGCGCTTGCCACTTTCTCGAGCGAGCAACCAGCACCGAGCAATCGACTTGTTTCTTTGCCGGCCAAACTTTCTCCTTGGCATTAATTTCGCGCGACGACGTCTCGCTTTGACAACTTCCGACCGGCGGAGCGAGGAGGGGGGGGGGGGGGACATGCCGACGCGGTGCCCAATCAGCCGAAAGCAGATAATGACGCTTCAAAGGCGCCATACGCAAGACGATCCCCCTCGCCTTCCCCGCACACGCGCTCAAAGCGACGAACCGTCGACTCGGCTGTCGTTTTGTTGCTCTCTTCTTGTTGTTGTTTTTCGAACAAGAGGACAGGCTTTCCCCGCTACTGCCGGGACGGACGCTGCAGGGCGGAAATATGGGCCACACTCAGTTCCACCCATCCCGTCCCATCCGGTCCCCCCACCCCCCGGCCCCGGCCGACGGCGAGTGTGGGGCCCGTCTGCCTGCACACTGATTCCGCGAGAGTCGTTTCCGTCGCTGCGTCTCTCTCGCGCCTATACGGGACGCCCCGAGAGTGCGAGGGGGACGCGGCGACGAAAGCGACTCTCGGAATCAGTGTGCCTGCCTCGCAGCAAAACGGACGGAACGGCCAGCACTCCGTCTTTATCACCAGGCAGGCGTAGCCGGTCCTGGAGGAGCCCTTCGAGGACGCGACGGCCGGACAAGCACATCCAGACACCTCGCCGCCGTCGGCGCCGCGTCAGCAGACTGATTCCGAGGGCCACTCCGCCCCTCTCGCACTCATGGGGCGTCCCCTGTAGGTGCGAGAGAGACAGAGCGACGAAAAACGACTCTCGGAATGAGTCTGCTGCGCGTCAGCGGCGCGATGACGTCCTCGCCATCGATCGGGGGCATTTCAATACGAATGACATATAACCAACAACAACAACAACATCAACGGCCCGCATATATGGAAATTGGCGTGAAGGCCGCGTCACGTTGACACCAGGTAATCCCGCAGAGTGAGCGAAGGGGGGATAAATTGAAGAGGATCGATGGGGCGCGGCGAGCGTGGCGAGCGCGGTCATCGCGGCAAGGGAAGGCAGCCCGGAGGCCTCGCCGGAGGCCTCGCCGGTGGCGCGACCCGAGGGGGGACCGGGCCGGGCCGAGCCGGGCCGAGCCGCAGCCAAGCCGCGCAGGGTTTTTGTCCGGGTCGCATTTACCTATGAATGTTTTGGGCGGGCGGCGCCCTTAAGGGCCCTTCCAGACATGGAAAAGGGCACCCCGGGACGGCCCTGCCGTGGGCCAGCCCAGGCCGCCGCTGCTCGGATCCGCGGCGGCGGCAGCCAGCGGCGGCGCAGCGCTCCAGCGGCAACTTTCGGGCGGCTTTCGGGCAAGGACTCGTGACTTTTAATCACGATCGTTCCCGGCCCGCCTGGCTGGCTGCGCGGTCGGGGCGGTCGGCGCCCCGGCCAGATACATGGGTCAAGGCGACCGGGCTTGGGCCAGGTGCCCTTCGCGGCGGGGAGGCGGGGGGAGGGCGCCGGCGGGCCGTCCTTCCTTAAACACCGACCCTGAAATGAATAAAAACTTCCCAAAAAAGGCGGGCAAAAAAACCGCCACATTTTTAATTTCAGCCGAAAAGGAGCAAAAGTCCGAATTTTGGCAGCTTTTTTTTTCCCCCAAAAAAAAAGGCCCAAAAAATTTTTTGGGGGGCTCGGCAAGCAAAAACAAAAATTGCAAAACAAAAATTAAAAAATTTTCTATCACCCCTGAAATTTTTCCCGGGGTTCAAATAAGTTTTGTTTGTCATAAACCCAAAATCTCTTAATAACAGGGGTAAAGTTTATTTAAATCGATTGTTCCAAAAACGTCACGGGTTGAAAAATTTCAAGGGTTTAGGTTTACATCCCTAAAGATTTCTACAAAATTGCTTTGGTAGTACAATTCCCGGGGATTGCAGATTTTTAAATTTAAATTTTTACAGTTTTTTTCCCGATTTACTTTCTCGAAGATTAAAACACTTTGAAACAGTAAATTTGGGAAAAGCAGCCAAATAAAAAAAAAAATTTAAATTTTCAAGCCTGCCCAAAGGTGGAATTTTAATAGTTTTTTTTTTGGACAGAAGAGGTTAGGGGCATTTGGGCGTGACGATTTAGAAAATTCTTGGGAAAATTTTAACGCTGCCAAAAGTTTCGCAGACACCTCAATTCTAAACAAAAAAACCTGAGGAAATGGCCCGCTGGCTGTTTTCCCCGACTTTGCAAATAAATTAAGTTTTTTCATTTGGAGGATGCGACTGTTGCCCTGGGTTTAGCGCGGTGCTTTTTACTTCACTATTGAAACTGCTTAAAAAAATTGCAAAATGTTTATTTACAACGTCACACCATCTGTCTCTGGCCAAAGGACAGCCACAGCTCATGTTTGTACCTCTTTTTAGAATCAATTAACCCTTGAAATTTCTTCAACCACATGCACGGATTTTGAAAATTGTTTCAAAAAACTGTGTGAGCGGCCCGTTATGTGAAGAGCACCTCTTGGTTTATACGAAAAAACGCTTATTTAAGCCCCGTGGGCAAAAACTATATGGTGATAGAAATGTTTTCTTTGAATTTTGTGAATAAGCAGAGTTTATCTATTTTGCCATAAATCCATGATTGCCTACCCACAAAATTTTGGGTCTATTTTGGCGAGACAAAAAAGTTCCCAAAATTGGGGACTTTGAACTGACCATATTTCAGAATAAAGAGAAAATGTCAGACTTTTTGCTGCCTTAGACGAAATTGACCTTTGGTTTTTAGGACGGCCTTAAGTCCATGCCTCCCCCCCCCGTGGCCCAAACGGACCCGCCCCCACCGCCCAAAACACTAGGGGGGGGGGGGGGTTTCAGGGGTTGGTGTCGGCGAGCCGGAGGGGGCGCGGGGCCCGGCAGAGCAAGCAAATCAAATCTCATCCTTTTCTCATCGGCAGGCCAGGCAATAACCGGCCGCACTCACACCACCACGGCGCGCTGCTTTCACATGCGTCTTAATTAGTTTTTTTTTTCGGCGAGTCTAATTTGGGGATTTGGGTACACTGCTGGCCCTTTCTTCGCTGCCACGCCCCGCAGGCCGCAACCACTCGCAGATCGATATAAGGGTGGGAGTGCCTGGTCCCTGCCCTTTCTCGCTCGTCTCCGCATCCTCCCGGTCGCGGGTTCGAGTCCCGGCCCCGCCGGCCCTTATACTGCCATTTACTGCCCCCCCTCCCCAAAAATGGCTTTCCCCTCCCCCTTCGCCCAGGCAAGCGCCTCTCCTCTCTCCCCCCCCCCCCCCTCTCTCTCTCTCTCTCTCTCTCTCTCCTCCCCTCTCTCCTCTCTCTCTCTCACACACACACACACACCACACACACACACACACCACACCACACACACACCACACACACACAGAGTGCCGCTCGCACGGGGCACTTAACAAACACCTCATCTCGCTCCGCGGAGCGACATACACCACATAACCGGCGGATATGCGAATTTGAATTTTACAGCGCGCCGCTCTGCCGGCGCTGCCCTTGACCTCGCCCTAAATAAAAAGCCGGGAGAATACACTCTATCACTCTCGAGTTTTTATTTTTCGCTTCCACCGACAACAGGGACCACCAACCACCCGGCCAAGAGCACGCGCGCACTCACACACTCATAGTCACACACGCACACCTACAAACACAAACACACGCGCGCGCACACACACACACAGAGCGAAAAAAGTGTGCTGCATGACACGGCACGCCGAAACTCGGCCGCTGTAGCCCTGGGGCTGCACCCGGCTGGGGAAACACCTGTTCCGCGAGACGGGAGGATGTCTCTGACTGCGTTGCCATGTCGTTCTTTTTTTCTCACGCAAAGCCAGAGAGAGCAGGAGGGGAGTGCGCCGTACGTCCGGGTGGCGTCAGCAGAGTCGTTTCCGCATCTCTTTCTCTCTCACACCCATGGGAGTCCCCAATAGGTGCGAGAGAGACAGAGCGACGAAAGCGACTGTCGAAGTCAGTCTGCTGTGCGCAGCAGCGCGCCTTCTAGAAAAATACAAATTCGACAATCTTTTCTGGTATTTCCATTCGACGGAGCAAATAGAAACCTCAGGCATTTAAGACGGCGGAATTCAAAGGGGAGAGAAAAAACCTCACGCAGGCACGCTGCAAATTCGGTCAACACAAAGGACTGTGAGGAACAAAAGCGAAGGACAGGGGAGGCGTGGCGTGGCAGGGCGTGGCAGGGCGTGGCAGGGCGTGGCAGGGCGTGGCAGGGCGTGGCAGGGCGTGGCAGGGCGTGGCAGGGCGTGGCAGGGCGTGGCAGGGCGTGGCGGGATGGAGCTTCATCCTGGACGGCCTTGGACTTAGGCCTAGCTAGCTGCCACTCCATAAATAATATTACGTCACGGCCGGGAAGGCAAGGGGTGTGATCGACTTCTTGACGTGCGGCGCGGAAAACCTCTTCGATTTACACGCTCGGTCATAAAATGATGTGGCAACCACTCACATCACCAATAAATTAGACACGCCTGCGTGTGACGTCGAAAAACACACACAAGGGGTTAAAAAAGGGGATCATTTTTTTTTTTTCGTTTTCTTTTTTTCCTGGTCCAGCCGCACGGGGTGGGATCGGCACACATGAGGCAGTGTAAATATGCAGCAGCCTGCTTCCGAGGGCCGCATCGCCGCTCTCTCTCTCTCTCGCACCTTCGTGAGGCGCCCCGTGGGTGCGACAGAGACGGAGCGACGAAACGAGTCCTGCCCTCAGGCGGGCCCGTGTAATTCAGGGCAAACACGCGCGAAGCGTGACTGGGGGCTTATCTAACTTGTTCGCGGTAGTCGACTACGCGTTCCCGGACCAACACGTACGTGTGTGTGTGTGTGTGTGTGTGTGTATGATGGGGAAAGACCATCGCGTCGTATTATTGCTAATCCATTACAGCGACCTGACACGCGGGCTTTCCGCGAATACAACATCTCCCTGCTATCGACAGACAGCCGAGAGGACCTCTCCGACAGACAGGCGCGCGAGCATTGTTTCCACGCAGGACCTGAACGCCCCGCCCCACCCCGCCTCACCACATCTCACCACGCCGCGCCCTGCACCTCACCACACCCCGCCTCGCCACAGTCCACCCCGCCTTGCCTTACAACACGCCACACAGCCTCACCACATCCCACCTCCTCACCACACCACGCCCAGCCTCACCACAACCAGCCTCACCACACCACACTCCGCCTTACCACACCATACCCCGTCTCACCACACCACACTATACAATCCGCCTCACCACACCAAACTCCACCTCACGACACCACACTACAGCATCCACCTCACCATACCACACCACACCCACAACCCGCCCGCCCCGCGCCCGGCCGACAGGTGGCTGCGCCTGAAATATTCACGTCAACCTCCTCGGCGAGCTCGAGCTGGCTCCCCGGCGGCCCTCGGTGCCCCCTGTGTCCACAGGATCATCTCTGGCGGGGTGACCTCGGCGGCCGTGACGCCGTGACGCCACGGCCGTGCGGCACCGCGCCGATGAGGGAGGCGAGCGGAGCTGCAAGAGTCGTTGTCGTCGCTCTCTGTCTTTCTCGCACTCATGGACAGTCAGTCCTCCACAGGTGAAAACGAGACTCGGAATCAGTCTGCAGAGTGACTGGCGCGGCGGTGCGGCGAGCGGAGCGCCCGCGGACGGCGGGATAGGCAACACGCCCGACCCACTGCCGTTACCATTAAAGGCTACACCACACATGATCGTCTGCCTTTTCGGTACTGCAAGGCACAGTCTCACTGAGATTCCAAACGCTATGAGTATAGCACGTATGGTGCAATGCGCTGTGATATCGCACCATACGTGCAATGCCACAGCCATATTGCACCTTTGGTGCAATGCTTCCCGAAAAGGCCCTATGCTAATGCATGGGAAATGGGAGGCATTGCACTTCATGTGCAATGCTTTTGCATTGCACCAATTGACGCTATACTCATAGCGTTTGGATTCTCAGTGCTGACACAGACGTCAAGGGGGCCAAAACTCTAGACGCGTTTTGACCTCGTTCGGAGAGCAATCCATTGGTGGGGTCACACGTTCGGTTCGAGTCCCATTTAGCGACTAGGAGCTCAAAACGCGACCGCGGGATTTTGGCCGCCTCCACCGGTCTTCTGGCCCACTTCGTGGCGCGGCGGGCGCCGCTGCATGAATGTTTCATGGCGCCATCGGGCGGCCCATCGTCCCGTTGTTGGCGTGGCGCGTGTCAATCAGGAAGCCGCGGGCGTGGCCGCGCGCCGTACGTCTCGGCGGCCGCATTGTCTCTGCCGACGGGGCGCGCAACGCCACTCTGTCTCTCTCGCACCTACACGCAACGCCCTTCCAGTGCGAGGGAGACAGGGCGACCTGCCGCTGGCGCGGGTTCGACTCCCGGCGGAGGCAGCAAGGTCGATCAGCAGGCAGCCGCAGCGGCGCGGGATTCAGCCCCAAATATTCATAAGCAGTTAGCGGGGTCGCCGCAGCCTGACGCCGCCGAGGCGCGCTCACGACGCCAGCGGACAAGAAGCAGTGCAAAAAAGCGAACGAGCAGACTGATTCCGAGAGTCGTTTTCGTCGCTCTGACCTTCTCGCACGCGTGGGGCGTCCCGACGGGTGCGAGAGAGACAGAGCGACGGCTCTCGGAATCAGTCCGGTCCAGTTTCTTCGAAGCCAATTGGCACAAAAGCGGCGTCCGCAGCCGCACGCCGTGGCGACATCGCGTGGCGGAGTCGCGGCCCCGCGCGCCACGCCCTGGGCCGCCCTGGGCCGCGCTGGCCGAACTTTTGGAGGACGGCGACACGCACACCATCTGTCGGCGCGCGCCGCAGGCCGTGTGACCGCATATCGACCGGTTCCGGGCCTTCGGGGCCTCCGGGGCCTGCGGGGCCTCCGGCACGCCGCCGCCGTCTCTCTCGCACTCGGGGGGCGTGCCGTGAGGGCGCGAGAGAGACGGCGCGACGAGAGCGAGTCAGGCGGCTGGGACGGCGCGGACGGGGTTGGGGCAGGACCGCGGCCGGGCCACCAACATGGCGGCGCGGATACACCGCGCCGACGGGGAGCGTGGCGCCACCGCCCGCCACCAGGGGGCAGCACCGGCCAGGGGCTCCTCCGGGGGACCAGGAAAGCCCCCCGTCCGTCGCCCCCCCCCGGGGTCCGCCGCCCCTTGCCCCCTCCTCCGGTCCGCCTCCCCGCGCCCCCCCCCCCCCCCCCCGCTCTCGCCCCCTCCCCCGATCCACTAGTGAACCAGGAGGGTGACAGCGCTCTATAAACGTGGAACAACCAAAAAGAAATCCTCAAAGGCAACGCAAATCCAATTGCTTTCTTTTCCTTAGAGAAAAATAATCTATATACTGTACTTTGAAATTGATTTAAAAGTTTTAAGCATAGTGAAGAGGCTCAGCCGGGGGCGCGCCTCGTGGAAATCCGGGGCGCCTTAAGAGCGGCTGCACAAAGGCAACGACCTGCTCAAAGCAATGCGAAGCAAGGCGGGGCAAAGCAAGGCCTCGTTACCTATTTACAAGCGGCGTTAATGCAGCCGCGCTAAGTGGGGCTACTCGGCTGCCACGCCACTGCCACGGCCCCGCCACGGCCCCGCCACGCCCGACAGGCCATCCGACTAGCAGAGCGCCAGCCACTGTTGGCAGCATAATAGCACTTGACGTTTTATGGAACGGCAGCGGGGCGCAGTACCGGAGCAGGCGAGCGAAAATTAAGTTTACAGAAAAAATAAATAATACATATCGATCTCGGGCCGTGGGAGATGGAAAGGGCGCGCAACCCGGACAGAGTGCCGCTGACTGGCTTTCCCCGTGTTTGCCCTCGAGATCCCCTTTGGGTCCGTGGTGTGGAGAGTCCACCCCGGCGTCGGCGTGGCGTTTTTCCTCATCGGTTCGACAGCGCGACCCTCGACCGCGATACGCCGTGGACGAATAGCGCCACGCGGACACAACGCGACACGGGCGGCGTCTCAAGGTCACTCTGACAATCTCAAGGTCATTCTGGTAATCTCAAGGTTACTTTAAAAAATCTGAAGTTCCCTCTGGTAATGACAAGGTCCATTTGATAATGTCAAGATCCCTTTGTTAATCTCAAGGTCACTCTTGTAATCTTCGGGCCACTCTTGTAATCTCAAGGTCACTCCGGTAAACTCAAGATATTTCAGGTAATCTCAAAGTTACTCAGATAACCTCAAGATCACTCAGGTAATGTAAAGGTCCCTCTATTAATCTCAAGGTCCCTCTAGTAATCTCGACGTCCCTATGGTAATCTCAAGGTCACTCTGCTGCAGTCTCAAGGTCACTCTAGCAAATCGTAAGGTCACTCTGGCAATCCGACGCGCAAGGGGGACCGCACGAGCACCATCCGAGCAGCACCAATTTCTTGCGATCGTTTTTATGCGCAGAGCGATATGGTTCGTCACCTTGAGGTACGTTTAAATTTGCACACACGTTATATGATGGTTGGCGGCGGGAAGCACTACATTTACACCATACTTGGCCAAGTACAAACTTAGGAATGCAAACTTGCCAAGTACACCCTTAAGACTGTCCCCCAACTCCATGATATGATTGGGCACTTGTAGCTGTGCCGTACTTGCCAAGTATGCACCTGCAGGTGTGTACTTAGCCAAGACCGCACTTCTAAGGGCGCACTTAGTTGACAGTAATGTTTGCACAGGGTAGTGCGGTGCTGCCGCCGCCAACCACAGCAGCGGCCTGCGCGCCCACCTGCCTGGAGCAAGGCATGCGCTGCCTCGGTGGGGCAGCATGCACGGAGTAGAGGGACCGGCCGCCGTCCTCTGCAGAGTATCGCCCACACCAACAACGAAAACAACAACAACAAAACCAACAGCCGAACCAGCCGGTCGGGTGGGCGGTACTAGCAGGGAGCGCGCGGGCCTTTGAAACGGGAGCAAGCCGCAGCACCGGCGTTCGGAGGGCATGGACACACACACACACACACACACACACACACACACACACACACCACACACACACACACACGTGACATCACACGCAAGCAAGGCAGGCACGAGCAGTGGAAGGAAGCTATAAGGGTAGCACGTGCGCGCAGCCTGGGGTTCACAGAGAGAGAGACCAGGACTTGAACCAAGCATGTGACCCCACCAATGGATTCCTCGTTCGGAGAGCAATCCATTGGTAGGGTCACACTGTCGGTTCGAGTCTCGTTTAGCGACTCAGCAGCTCAAAATGCGTTCGGGATTTCGACCGCCTCCACCGGTCTTCTGGCCCACTGCGTGAGGAAAGAGCAGCTTACCCCAGCGTCTTGGTGGAGATGAGGGGCGTCTTGAGGGAGAGGAAGCCGTTGTTGCGCTGCTGCTTGACGGGCTCCTTGGCGGCGGCCTCCTCGTCGGCCTCGCGCTTGCGCTTGCGCCGCACCCACCACAGCGCGGCGGCGCCGGCGCCCAGCAGCAGCAGCAGCGCCACCAGGCCCAGCACGGCCAGCAGCACCACGTCACGACGCTCCATGGCCTGCGGCACACGGGGAAGACACATTTTTAATCGCCTGCTGGAGAGAGAGACAGGACGCACTCGGTGCCGCCCGCGGGGAAGTTGTTCTTAAATATCCAAACTTAAATGAAGGCGCTCGGTAGAAATAGAGTCAGCAGTAGTACACCGCGCACGGATTTGGTGCGTCTTGCCTTCGACCTGCTTGCGACTCAGCCGGTGTTTTTGTTGTTCTTATGTGTTTGATTGTGGGCCTGTGTGTGAGTGTTTGTGTGTGTGAATCTGCACAGCGCGCGTCACTGAGACTGAACAGGATATTCCATTGCTTGGCATCCGGTGGGCTCTGTAAACGCGCAACAACAGCCCCAAGCAAATCCGTTCCATTCCACTGGACCGAATTCTCTCGAAAAAATGGATACTATGCTACGAGAGAGAGAGAGAGAGAGAGAGAGAGAGAGAGAGAGAGAGAGAGAGAGAGAGAGAGAGAGAGAGAGAGACGGGACTGTCCCACTTGATATCAGCCTGCAAGGCCCGTTCGACGACCGTGGTGACACACTGAACGCCTGGAAGCAGGCTGTGACGAGCCCTACAGACCCAACCTAGAGGCTGAAAACGTCTCGCTGCTCTGTCTCCCTCGCACTCCACGGGGTGGTCCATTGGCCGTTGGGGTGCGAGAGAGACAGAGCGCTGCTCGGAATGAGGCGGCTGGCCACCCACGCCGCGTCGCCCTGCGTCGCCCTGACCACCTGAAAGGCTGGCTCACGGCTCAGCGCGCTCCATTGGGAGGAGGCGATGGGCCTGGATGAGGCCGCGGCGAGCTGGCGGAGGCATTGTCGGGGACGCCGTCGAAGGGGGATTTAGCACGGCAGTGCGGCGGCGGCACACGGGAAAAAAGAGTTGAGTGGGTGGAAGTAAGGTCCGGTCGTAGAAATCGACTTCATCGATGGTCTCGATGTCAAACCCAGTGTGGAGAATGCGTCACATCCTACGGTGTACGATGAAAAGAAAAGCCCGCATGGATGGACGGCACCCTCTTTGCTCTTTTCATTTCTAAAATGGGACTGCAAACTTGGACAAAAAAGGGAAGTGTTCATCCAAGACACCAGCAGTAGTGAACCGAAAGGAAAGAAAATACAAACAAAAATCAGTGCATGTCTTCGCAGTCGGGACAAGCGCACCGTGATTACTCTGCAGACTGATTCCGAGGGTCGTTTTCATCACCCCGTCTCTCTCGCAGCTTTACGGAAGACCTCAAGGAGTGCGAGAGAGACAGAGCGATGACTCCCGGAATCAGTCTGCTGGTCCTGGACAACAGCTCGACCCTCTGCACGCTCATGTCAGTGGACCGACTCGGGGCGGACGACGTCAGGGAGGGAGCGTCTGCGGAAGACAACTGCGTGAACTACCCTGACATTTGGCCGTGTTGTTGCGAAGGGACGCGTGCAGGGAAGCGCGACCCGCGGCGATACTACTCTTTCGTTTATTCGGCTCCCCGTCGTTACGACGGTCCTGCAGTGGCCCTGCCTACGTGTTGCCGCCGGCGCGTGGCCGGGCCGGCCAGGCCGCACTACGCAACGACCGCGACCTTTCGGAGGCCGAGCGACTCAACAAGTGTGTGTGTGTGTGTGTGTGTGTGTGTGTGTGTGAGTGAGTGTGTGTGTGTGTGTGTGAGTGAGTGAGTGTGTGTGTGCGCGCGGGGCTTGCCGCTCGGACAGGCCAGGTGACCGACCGTCTAAACCGTGCACGCGTGTCAGGAGTCTAAGGCCCCCCACCCCGTCTGCCCCCGCCCCGCCCTTTCCCTGTGCCCTTCGCCGTGATCTCGATAGCGTAGGGTGCAGCGGCCACGCCAGCCCGCCCCGCGCCTTGTGCTGGGACGAGAAAAATATTCATTAAGCAACGCGCTAGCTGAGCGCGAGGCGGGCAAAGCCAGGCGAGCCTCGTCAAAGGGAGAGGGATCAATACCTTCGTCCGCGGCGAGAAACTACCCGGCGAACTGTGCTGCCTCGGCCTGCCTCGGCCCCGCGCCCCCGTCTGTTGTTCTTGCTTCCGATACAGGAAGGAGTACCGCCCGCTCACTTCCGGTGAGAGGTTTGTGTGTCTGAGGAAAATAACGAACAGCGCGCGTTCTCCGCGTTCGGTTTCTGTCGAGCGCAGCACCCGGCCCCTTTGGATCAGACGATTAGATCTGCACGGTTGTCCAAAACCAAAATGTCCCAGGCTTGCAAGTGTGAGACACTCATTATCACACACCAAGAAGTAAAAACAGTCTCTCTCAAATTCTATGGCCGTGCTTCTGCATCTGGTTCAGACCCTGTTCCATTCAGTGTGGGATAGACTGTTTCTCGCACTTCCTGAAAGGCTCAATTTCCCACCTTCGAGCTTGCAGTTATGTTGGTGACCCTTTAACCTTGGTGCACCGGGAATGTTCGATCGCTTTTGTGGAACACTGCCTCGGGCAGCACATTTTAGAGGTAGTGTGAAGCGTGTGAAAAAATGTGTTCAGCACGTTGCTATTACTGGTTGAGTCGGAATGCCAGAAACGGATCCAGCCGCTTTTCTGCCGCCACCGGTGCAAACCGGACAATGGACCCCATTTTGACCTCTAGTCGCCTGTCGCCTAAAGGAAGGCAAGTAATCGCACTTTGCACCTGTTCGTGGACAAAAAGTCCTTCTTTGCCGCTCCCTCAGGACAGGGCAGCTTGGACCACCCACTGGTTATGAGGTCGCACTTCATTGCTGGCCCCCGGAGAGTTTCGGCGCTGTATTCCGTCGCTGTGTCACAGAGACAGAGCGACACGGACCAGCCTGTTGGCTCTCGGATTGGCCCGGCGCACCGACTACGCCGCGAGAGTGCTGCGTGGGGTGGGATTAGCGGAACACGACAACCCAAATTCCAGAAGTCTTAAAAACGAAGTGCGGCTGAGGGCAGGAATAGGGAGGAACAGAAAAAACAGTGACGGTGAGAGTGCTGCTCAAAGGGCGCGGGCTGCCAGCGGCAGACTCATTCCGAGACTCCTTTCCGTTGCTCTGTCTCTCTCACACTCCTGGGGCGTGCCGTACAGGTGCGAGAGAGACAAGCGACGAAAACGGCTCTCGGAGACAGTCTGCTGGGCGGTATAGAATGCGACGCCGAGCGCGCTGCGTTCCCCTTTGAAAGGTTAGAAAAGCAAGGTCTCTTTTTTCGGGCCCTTTTTTGCACGCAAGGGTTCGTCAAAATAACAAACTAGCCGTACTAAATCAACACCAGCCCAGCAGATAATGTACGTCGACCTGTGGTGAATCGAGTTTTGGCCCGAACCAGAAACTGGAACTCTGCTGTTGTAAGGTTTCGTGGCGACGCGGCCGCAACGCGCCCCGCCGACTACCACTGCGGCCGCACTTCGCCTATAGGCGACAGGGCAGCGCCGCGTGCTTCGCCTGTGCTTCGCCTGTGCTTCGCCTGTGCTTCGCCTGTGCTTCGCCTGTGCTTCGCCTGTGCTTCGCCTGTGCTTCGCCTGTGCTTCGCCTGTGCTTCGCCTGTGCTTCGCCTGTGCTTCGCCTGTGCTTCGCCTGTGCTTCGCCTGTGCTTCGCCTGTGCTTCGCCTGTGCTTCGCCTGTGCTTCGCCTGTGCTTCGCCTGTGCTTCGCCTGTGCTTCGCCTGTGCTTCGCCTGTGCTTCGCCTGTGCTTCGCCTGTGCTTCGCCTGTGCTTCGCCCCGCCCACGAACTTGCTCCTTCGTCCCTGTCAGACGCAGCGCACTGCCGGTAAAGGGAGACGCCCGAATGAATCAGCTTCTGCAGCTCTGGAGAGGACCTCGCCGAGCCGTGGGCGGAAGCACAACAGCCTGTGCACCTGCGGCCCTCCACCCAAAACGAGGCAGGCCTCTATTTTATAAACCATCACGTGGCTTATGGCGCACCCAGCAGCCGTCCTCGGCCTTCGTTGCTCGCAGTGCAGGGGCACCGAGGGGCACTCTTTGCCATGGACCGAAACCTGCTGGTTGCCTTCAGTCACACAATGTCTGACGGTGAGAGGCTGCGCCACCATGGTAATCTTCACGTGAAGATTTTCTCACTTATACCCCAGCAATTCGGTAATATGTCTATAAGGTAAACTGAATTTTCAATGGTATGTTACAAAGTCAGCTGCGGCACCACAACATGGAGAATTTTCACCGGAAGACTTTCAGAGTTCATTTGCAGAGAGAAAAGAGAACAGCGCCAGGGAGAGCCGCCTGCAAATCAGCAGGTAGACTGCCCGCCGACTCCAGTGCGGGCGGGTTGCCTACCCTCCGTCTGGCAGGGGCTCCGAGAGCCACAAGTGGCTATGCTTTACCTCCCACCCGCGTGCGTGGTGCACATAACCAAAGTCCCGGGGGCGGGGCGGGGCGAGTGGAGTGTATCTTGGCGGATTTCGCGCATCCCAGTCCAACTCCCCGCTGGAGTTTAGGCCGGCTGCGCTGCCGCGCTGCTGCGGCGGGTTGCGGCTTAGTGCCGCTGCAGTCGGGGTAATGGGAGTGGAGGCTGCCTTGCCTGGTGGGCGTGCACAGTGCGCACGCGGCCTGTGGGCGCGATCAAAGTTTGCCCTGCAGCGCGCCGCGGTGGCCGAAGATAAAATCCCCGCCCCCATTCCCTACTTATCGCACGGCTCGTCACGGCCCTCTGTTTTACTGGAGTGTCATGCCGTCGCCGCCACCGTGCACTCGCAGAACTGGAGCGTGCCTTTACGCCTTTCTTCGAGTCAGTGTAGTGCTTCCTAAGCTTCAGGCTTTCAAGCCTCAATTTTTCAGGCTTCCAGGCTTACAAGATTTCAAGCTTTAAGGCTTTCAAGCTTTAAGGCTTTCACGCTTTAAGGCTTTCAAGCTTTAAGGCTTTCAAGCTTTAAGGCTTTCAAGCTTTAAGGCTTTCAAGCTTTAAGGCTTTCAAGCTTTAAGGCTTTCAAGCTTTAAGGCTTTCAAGCTTAACGGCTTTCAAGCTTTAAGGCTTTCAAGCTTTAAGGCTTTCACGCTTTAAGGCTTTCAAGCTGTAAGGCTTTCAAGCTTAAAGGCTTTCAAGCTTTAAGGCTTTCAAGCTTTAAGGCTTTCAAGCTTTAAGGCTTTCACTTTAAGGCTTTCAAGCTTTTAGGCTGTCCGAATGAAGCGTACACAACTGCGCTTCAGTTTCACCAGTGCATGCGTGCGCACGGGGCGGCGGCCCCAATAAGAGAAGTTGGCAACCGCAAGCGGCGTGCAAACACACAAAGGTAGCGCGGCAGCAGTTTCGCGAAACTCATACCCTTGTGTGCGTACGTCACCGCGAGGCTACTACTGCCGCGACCTGACAAAACGGATACTTCGCCGAAACACACCACCGCAAAACCGGATCCATTTGAAAAGAAAGGACGTGGGAATGATATAGCTTTCGCTGTTGTTTCTTTTACAATCATCTCGAAAGGAATGTGACACTGAAAAGTGTGAGTACGTGAACCTTTGTGCGCGCGCGCGTGTGTGTGTGTGTGTGTGTGTGTGTGTGTGTGTGTGTGTGTGTGTGTGTGTGTGTGTGTGTGTGTGTTTTGGTATGAATGTGTGTGTGTGTACGGGCCCGGTTCCAGCTGCCGGGGCTTAAACTGGAAGGACCCGAGAGGGGAAGGAAAGTGGCTGTGGGACGTCGTGACACCTGACATTCGAACGCGCCAGGCAGGCCGTTGCGGCCCTCCCCTTTCGGGGCTCCAATTCGCAGCAAAGGCCCCTGCCTGTGCCTCGGGCCCTGCCTCGGCCTCTGACCTTGCAGCGAGTGCAGGGCCGAGATCGATGGGGGATGTTAAGGGCCTTCGGGACAAAGACGCAGCGAAATCAATTTGGCGCGCTAAGCAAACGCAAAGGCGAGCGATGTCGTCATCCCGTCCGCCCACCTCGAGGCCCACCTCCACTCCGCCGTGGAGCCTGGAGCGCCGAGCCCGGGGGAGACAAGGCAAAGAGCGAAAAGAGGATCCGGCGACTCGGCTTGGGGAACAAGTCCACCTAACGACGAGGCACTCCACCGCAAGGACCCTGAGGCCGTCTCGGGCCAGGGACGGGTTCAGGGTGGGGGACATCGCGAAAGTTGTCTACTTGCAGTGGAGAAGTGTGCCGTTTTGCCTACCTTTCAGGCGGCTTTGCCACACTCCCTTGCGGTGAAAGGCTGCACCATGATACATTAAGGAGATTTTCTCCATGTCACCCAAGAAATTCATCCAAATATCTATGAGGTTATCAAAGAAAAGTTACAAAATCGCTAAACAGGACTCGAATCGACGTGTGACCCCACCAATGGATTCCTCGCACGGAGAGCAATCCATTGGTGGGGTCACACGTTCAAATCAGGGTCCATTTAGCGACATTGGAGCTGAAAACGCGTCTAGAGTTTTAGCCGCCTCCACCGGTCTTCTGGCCCCACTGGTGCGCAGTGCAGACAACACACGTGGGGACCCGGACGACGGAGGAGCATTTGAGATCCGAACCGATTCAAGTCAAGACGCCTGGATCCACGCCTGTCAGCGGAAGCCCGGCGCCAGCTCTCCTTACCGGCAGGTCCTTGACGTGCACCCCGGCGCCGATCCGGCTCCAGGGCAAGTCCTCCCAGTTGGCGACGGGCGGCCCCACCGGCCGGGCGGCGTGGCCGGCGTGGTGCGTCACGCCCGCCGGCACGACCATGGCACTGTCCTGCAGCACTCGACGCGGCGGCGCGGCGGCTCGCTTGGCAGCACGTCCGGTGATAAGGACGGTCGCGGGGGACGCGGGCAGCGCGACGCGACGCGACGCGGCCAAGCGCACTGGGACTTGGAGGTTAGGCGGAACGCGAACGCGACTGCACTCGAACAGAATAATTCACTCGGACTCTCTCCCGGGCTCGACTCGCTCGCTCGCTCTCGCCTCGAGGCTCGACGCGGACCTCACCGGGCCGCCGACGGCCGCCCTCGGGGCCAGGACCGGCACGGTGAGGTCGGCGACGCGGGCAGGGCAGCCGGGTAGCGGGCCGGTAATGGAAGCACAACGTGATCACTTTCCGCACTTAAAACGGGACTTTTCGACAACTTTTGTTTTGAACAATGAACTGGCGTGACAGCCTTCCGAGCGGCCCTGCCCACGACACCACAAAAACACGACAAGCACCACAAGCACAGCGACACACCCAACAGCAACGAGGACAAACACTGCAGACAAAACGCCGGTAGCACACGACAGAGACACAGACAGAGGGAAGCCTCGGTGCGAGAGAGAGCGAGAGCTGCGAGCGCTCTGGCCGGGCGAGAGGGCACGAGTGGCGCGGGCGCGCCGCCACCGGGCCTTCCCCCTCCCAGGGCCTTCCAGAGCGCGGCGGCGCGGCCGGCAGCACGGGTAGCAAGCACGCCTCGGAAGCGTTCGGCGCGGTTCGGCGCCCGGCGGCCGCCTTCGGGAGCCGCGGCCGCCTTTGCAAAGCACGCCGCCCTGCCCTGTCGCGTCCGGCCCCCGGAACCCGATCACACGACCGATTCCGCGCTGTCTCTCTCGCACCCATACGGGACGCGCCATGAGTGCGACAGAGACAGAGCGACGAAAGCGACTCTCGGAATCAGTCTACAGCCATGCATCACGCGGCCAAAGCCGGCCGCCACGCGTCAGACACCTTTACGAGAAACGCGGACTTTGGCCGCTCAATTTTTCACGAAGGCGGCGGGGTCGTGCACCTGCACACTGATTCCACGGCGCAGCGCCTTCTGTCTCTCTCGCACCCCCATGGGACGCCCCGTACCCCGTGAGTGCGAGAGAGACAGAGCGACGGCTTGACGCTCGGCCGGTCCAAGGGGACGACGGAGACGACGGCGAGATTGCCCACTGCACTGTAATTGGGTGCAGCGCACTCGTCTCTGCAGAGAGCAAAAGAGAAAAGAAGGCCGCAATTACCTTTAGAAAGAGAGAGAGGGACAGAGAGGGACAGAGAGAGAGAGAGAGAGAGAGAGAGAGAGAGGAGAGGGGAGAGCGAGGGGAAAAAGAGAGAGAGGTCCGTCCTGTTAAAATATTAACGCGCCGCGAACGCGCACGTCGCTGCCGCGTGAGGGGCGCACTTCCACTCCCCGGGAGACAGACGTCACCGGCCTTGCGGGACGGGCACACTGTCTAAAATAAAAGTAACAAAATTATGGAAAAAGATTTTTTAAGCTCAAGCGCGGTGAAAATTTCTGCAGCCTTTGTTTCTTTGGAGAAACCAGCCACCTGCCAGAAACTCTACAAAATGGAGACACTGAAGTTTTTATTTTTTAGTGCATCACAGATTACATTCAACTTCAACAGTGCAGACGGCGGACAAAAATCCACCCCGCTTCATCCTCTTTTGGCCTGCTCCTAATTTGGCCGAGCTTAGCGCCACTCGCCCATCATGGAAGGTCGACGACGAGAAAGAATCGGAATCGACTGAAGCACAGCGACTGTAGCGGCGACGGAGTGAGAGAGAAAAGGAGGGCCATTCCGAACACTGCTGTTGCTGTCTTTCTCGCTATCTTACGAGAGGCCCTATGAGTGTGAGAGAGACAGAGTGCTCGGAATCACCCAACAGAGTCCACGCGAAAACTGCAGAGCACGAGGGGAAAGAAAGAAAATCCGCGATTTGCGTTTACCCAGTTCATCATCGTTGAGTCTCCGCGGTTTGATCAGAGGGACGGGCGGCACGGAAGCGTGGAGCGGAAAAAAGGGAACCGAAAAAGAAGGACGGTCGCAGCATAAACCAACACCGGCGCGGTTTTGGCGGGAGAACGTGGCAGCAGTCGCTCCACCACGAGGTGCTTTGACTGTTCGTCCGAGGCCGAGTCATTAACGGTGTGATGGGATTCTGGTGGCGCATGGCAAACCTATTTCACTGCCAGTTAGTTGAATTGGCGGTGCAGCAGGGGACCACAGGATTTCAATCAGTACCTCTGCAGGGGGCTGATTTCCAGCATACACTCGCAAAAACTTACAAGGGCAGCTAAAATGTATTTTAGGCCTTACAACAAAAAGTACTGTTTTGAGCAAACAGAAGCCTACTAGAGAGAAAATACTTAAACAATTTTTCCGTAGAAGAAAGTAAATAGTTTTTACACTTTACTTGCTCCTCTTAGGCTTAATAAGCACAGTGCCCTACACAGTGCCCCCCAAAAATGTGCCTTCTTGGACCAAGGAAAAAAACTTTTCCTTGTTATTTTTCAAGAAAAAATAATTATTCGTCCAAACTTCTATTCTTGCATAGAGAAAAATTTTACCGTGCAAAGAATCCAAGAAAATGAAAAATTCAAGAAACCGTGTTTTCGGGTGCTCAGGTGGGTGTGCGACAAGGACAGAGGCCAGACTGGCCCCACTGTGCCTCGCGGCGCCGCGTTGCTGGCGGTGGCAGGCAGTCAGTGCATGCAGAATCCCCGACACGATTCTGACCTCGCATGGGGAGGGGGAAACGGGGAGGTGGGGTGCGTTTTCGGCTTTGAGCAGGTTTATTTAAGAAAAGCAGGACCTTACAACGACCCCCTTGGATTTCGCTGATTTTTTTGTGGTTAGTAGTCCCCCATGGTGGGAGTTCATGGCCAAAATTTCAGACCTCAAAAAAATTTTCTCTGGGAGATAGGGTTTTAATTTTTTTGGGGTATTTTTACACTAATTTGGGTATTTCTTATATCTCAGGGACTTTTTTGTCCGATTGGTTTCAGATTGGGGTTTTTCTAGCTTCAAAATTGAACGGGGAACCGATCGTGCCGTCAGTTTTTGACCAAAAATAATTTTTTCATGGGGAAAACTCACTTTTTCTCGAAAAATCACATAAAAAGTCCCAAATCTTGGGATTTTGCAGTTTGAAGTACCCGATCTTTTTGAAACTGGTCTTATCTTACGCAGAAAGGTCCGCTGAATCCAAAAATCACAACCCCAGATTTTTCCGACGAACCGTTCCGGAGATATTCCACTTCAAAGTCAGGCATTTTTTTTTACGGCCTAAAAGTTGTGCGATTTTGCTGGGCTTTTCATTCTTTGGCATTGGGCGGTGAGTTCCAGTGACGCTGGCCTTGTGCGCCGGCTAATGTTCCCTAACGTCCCCTTTATAGCGCCTGCCAGGTAGGCGAAGCCGTACCGCAACACATGCGTGTCGGACTGGTGGCCTATCTCGCCCCTGACGCAAGCCGCTACCGCCGCCAGAAAAAAAAAACGTACAGAAAAAATCTGGGGCGGGGAATCGAACACGGGACCTGTCGCTTGTCAATCAGAGACGCTGCCCACTGCGCTGCGGACATTCTTGGCAGACCCGACTTTCGGGCGATGATTAAATCGTCGCTTGTCCGAGCATCGGTCAGTTTGCTGAATCAGCGGTATTGGGCATTATATCGTCATCAGCTCACCACAGCGCAGTGGATAGCCTCAGCAGCTCTTAGATCACAGATTCCGCGATCGATACCCGCTGAAGGTTTTTCTTGTGCGATGTTTCTTTCTCTCGTGACGCTCATGTAAGTCATCACAAATAACATTTGTAGGCACAATAAACTTTATCCTTGCACCAACTTTAATTTGTTAGTTGATTAAACTAATATTATTGTTCCTGCAGCAAACTTTTTGTCGCAGCAACTAAAATTTTCCTTGGGCCCCATTCCAACTAACATGTTAGTTGTTACAACTAAACCTTTTTTTCCGTGTACTTGCCCGGTACACACTAAAATAGAGTTTACATTGCATGTACACGCTAAATAAGAGTGTACCTGGCAGGTACACTTAAACTGGCCCATGCTTTTAGATAGGACTTGTCGAGTGTATTTTAGCGTGTTCACGGAAGGTACAATATTTTGGGGTGTACTTGCCAGGCACACTCTACTTTAGCGTGTGCCTAGCAAGTATGCTGTAAATAAGAGTGTACTTGGGAAACATGATCTAATAAGAGTGTACTATGTACACACTTCAGTTTGCAGATCCGCGAAGTCCTGGGCGAAGACAGCGACGCGTGCGACACAAGAAACAAAGGGGGTACGGTAGGGGGTACGGTACGCTACCGGGAAAATGCAGGCAGAGGTTGATGATAGGAGGGGGGAGGGGGAGGTGGTGAAGAGAAGACCGGAAGGACCAGGGGCAGTGGAGTCAGGGAAGGGGAAGCAGCTGGTCCAGCGAACGGAGCGCGGGTGCCTTTGCTTGCGGCGGTAGCGGTTTGCGTCAGGGGCGAGATAGGCCCCATCCGACACGCATGTGTTGCGGTACGGCTTTTGCCTACCTGGCAGGCGCTAAAAGGGGACGTTAAGGAAACCAGCCGGCGCACAAGGCCAGCATCACTGGAACTCACCGCCCAATGCCAAAGAATGAAAAGCCCAGCAAAACGCACAACTTTTAGGCCGTAAAAAAAAAAATTTCATGACTTTGAAGTGGAATATCTCCCGGGAAAGGTTCGTCGGAAAAAAATTTGGGGGTTTTGGGTTTTTTGGATTCCGGGCCTTTCGGCTAAGATAAGACCAGTTTCAAAAAGATCGGGTACTTTTTAAAATGCAAAATCCAAGATTTTGGGGCTTTTTATGTAATTTTTCGAGAAAAAGTGAGTTTTCCCCATGAAAAAATTATTTTAGGTCAAATCTGATGGCACGATCGTGTTCCCCGTTCAATTTTGAAGCTAGAACCCGAATCTGAAACCAATCGGACAAAAAGTCCCTGAGATATAAGAAAAACCCAAAAATTTGTGTAAAAAAAACCCTAAAAAAATTAAAATTCCCCTATCTCCCAGAGAAAATTTTTTTTAGGTCTGAAATTTTTGGGCCCTGAACTCCCACCAAAGGGGGACTACTAACCACAAAAAAATCAGCGAAATCCAAGGGGGTCGTTGTAAGGTCCTGCTTTTCTTAAATAAACCTGCTCTTTGCCATGCAAATTAAGCAGCCCTGGTGCCTCAGACGTGGTAATGAAGGCCACCACGCTTCCATATCTGCAGACTGATTCCGAGAGTCGTTTTCGTTGCTCTGTCCCTCTCGCACTCGTGGGCGTCCCGATCGGTGCGAGAAAGGCATGGTGGACGCAAACGCCCCTCGGAACCAGACTACTGCCGGGGGCGGCGGGGCACTCGACGGAGTGGGCGAGTGTGCGTGTGCAGTGCTTCTCGTCGCTCCGTCCCCGTCTGGGCGTCCCGCGCGGCCCACGGGTGTGAGAGAGACAGAGCACTCGGCCGGCGGGTGCCAGGACCTCTGCGCGTCACCCAGGGCCTTAGCGCTCGTCCTCATTGCGGCTCACTTTTCCACCCGCACGGCCCAGACGCCGCTGTCACCCACCAAAACGGCCAAAGCGGCAGGCGCACCGTAAAACCATCTCCAGAGAATTGACCAGTATTCCTGAGAACCCCAGGAGATGGTGGCACGGTGCGCGGATCCAGGCCTTCCCTGAGGAGAGGCTAATGAACTCGAGCGTTTTTTGCCTACTTACCGCACGATTTAAAAGTAACTTACTTTAAAGTAACTAGTAAGAGAATCTTCCCATAGTATAGAGAATTTTCACCATTAAAGAATCTTCACCATGGTATAGAGAAACTTCACCATGATGTAGAGAATCTTCACCATGATATAGAGAAACTTCACCATGATGTAGAGAATCTTCGCCACGGGTCTTGTCAGAGTGATCCAGGCGGCGGCCTTCCCAGTGCCGGCCCATGCAGGGTGTGGGTAATTACCCAATTACACCCCATGCATCCCGGCCCGAGGCCCGAGGCCCGAGGCGAGGTGCATGCCGTCTCCGTCGCACGCGCTTCGCCGGGCCTGGCCGGGCCGACGACGTGCCGGCGGGGCTTCACCGGGCTGGCCCGAGCTGGCCCAGCCTGGCCCAGCCCAGAGCCGGCGATTGCTTCCAGGGGCCTGAATTAAACATGAGACATATTTTTAAGGGGGAGGGCGTCACGGGCCCATTCACCTACTGACGTCATGTGAGCGCCCGCGCGTGCAGGAGGGTGCGTGAGTGCGCCGCACGTGTGTGTGTGTGTGTGACAGAGAGAGAGAGACGGAGAGGGGAAGGGACGGAGGAGCGAGGGAGAGCGAGAGCTTTCTCAACGTGTGTGTGTGTGTGGTGTGTGTGTGTGAGCGAGAGCATGTTTGTGGTGCGAAGCAAACGCCGCTCCGCACAGTTTGAGCACGGGTCGCGGCCCACCAACGCCGCCGCACCCCATCCCGCCACCAGACAGGTGAAATTAATTATGTGCTGGTAATCAAAGTCACGACTAGTGGGCCTTATACGAGCATTGTGCGTGCAAGAACTCGACGTGCATGGTGTGTATGTGTGTGAACTTGCGTGTGTATGTGAGCGTGTATGTGCATGAACTTGAGTGAGTATGTGAGCGTGCATGTGTATGAGTTTGTGTGTGTATGTGAGCGTGCATGTGTATGAGTTTGTGTGTGCCATGTGAGCGTGCATGTGTGTGAGTTTGTGTGTGCTGTGTGAGCGTGTATGCACTGTTAAAAAAAATATGAAAATTCAGACTGATTTCGTCTTACTTGGTGGTCTGAATCGTAAATTCATAAAATGGTACGAATATTAAGACCAACTGTCTGAAAAGTTTGACCTGTTGTCTGAAATTTGAATTTAGACTAGCAAGTCTGAATATTTAGAGCGATGGCTATCAAGTTTAGTACATTGTCGTCCGAAAACTAAATTCATACTTGTGAAATCGGAAAACGAGTGAAAAAACCCCGTCCCCTTTGTACATTTTTCGATTTTCTCAGAACTTTTATCAATACTACTGTTGTATTTCAAATAATATTTACGTTTAGTGTCGTAAAAGCATAGAGAATGTTTCAGAGCTCCGAAATGGACACCTTTTGCTCTATCCGCTAGGTGGCGCTAGTGTCGCATGGATGATCTTTTGGAGCTAAAATTGCCACTTGAAGGCGAAATTGCGAATATTTTGTTACAAACTTATTCCAAGTGATTGTCTGAAAGGGCATGAGCGCACCAAAGCAAGATTCAGGTTAATAAGTGCAGTATAAGCTAAATAACAAAGAATACAATTTCACTCTCGCGCATGGCCACGGGTCGGCGCATGGTTGGGCTAAGGCCGCTCTCCCTCGCAGTTCGGCAGTCACCTCTAGTCTCTACACTACCTTTGCAAGTAGGAGTCGACTGCCATGTACCTAATTTTTGAGCCGAGACGATCCGCTGAGCGTCTGCGATAAACCGATGGCAAAAGTTCGCCGATTTGTGTTCTACTCTACAGACTGGCATTTTTTAGTGCGACTGTTCAATGTCTTCGTACAACTTAGTCTGATAAAATAGACCGACTGGTATCATTTTTCATACAACATGTTGATCTGAAAATTCAGACTAACGTCGTCTGAAACTTTCAGACCGCGAAGTATGAAAGTTTTGGTATGAAAATTCAGATTGAATGTAAGTAAATCGACTTCTTACAAAAAATTATGAATTTTCAGTAATTTTTTTTAACAGTGTGTGTAAGTGCGCGTCTCGTTTACGGGGCGCTCACGGCAGACCGGAATCTCCCTGACACATCGACCAATAACATCGATGCGCAGGACAGAAGTGACACACGGGCTGCGACGCGCAAACAAAAAAGAAAGGACCCGTAAGGAACAGGGAGCGATTTCCACTCTTCCACGTGCAGGTCAGCAAACGCTTCGTTGCTTTGTTTCACGCCACTGGGTGGACTGTCCACTTACCCCTCGATGGCTATAAACAGACACATCCCGTTCGGATGCCAACCCAAACAGAAACCTTTATTTGTGTCGCGTGTGTGGGTAGCTTTCACACATGCTGCCTCTTCTCTCCCAGTTCTCTCTCTCTCTCTCTCTCTCTCTCTCTCTCTCAATGTGTATGTCTCTCACTCTGTATCGCGCAACACACACAAAAACACGCACAAACACACACACACACACATACATACATATACACACACACACACACACACACAACACACACAGAGGCGCGCACGTTGAGGCAGGCACGTGGCAGGCCCCGTCGCAGAGTCTCCGGAGGCGCGGGGCCTTGCCGCGTTGGGGTGGCCCTCGGCGGGGCCAGTGCGTGCACGCTGGCGCCCTCTGCGGTCCAGGCGGCGCAACCAGGAGGAGAGCCAGCGGCACTCGCAGCCTGGCGCCTCGGCCGCGAGGGGGCGCGGCGTGGCGCCGCGTGGCGCGCACGCAGCGGGCTGGCTCCGCGATGGTCTGCCCCGTCGCTCCGCCTCCCTCGCACCGGCACGGCACGCGCCACGCGCGCGATAGAGACGGAGCGACGGAAACGACTCTCGGAGTGCAGCGACCCAGATTTGGCGCGAAAAGCGGCGCCAACCTGAGCAGCAGCGCGGCACAAAGCGATGGCCAAAGCCCCGGTCCCTTTGCCTCGGTCCCTTGCCCTTGGTCGCGGTAGGATGATTCCGAGAGTCGTGTTCGTCGCTCTGTCTCTCTCGCACCTATGCGGCACGCCGTAGGAGTGCGAGGGAGACAGGGGGACGAAAACGACTCTCGGAATCAGTCCATACGGGCGGCGCGCCCAAGGTGGGTCTTGGTCGAGGGGTGCAAGGCAGGGGGAGCGGGAGGGGAGAGAGAGAGATCTCGATGAGAGAGAGGGGGGAGGGGGGAAGGTCCTTCCTTCCGTCGCGTGTCCTGATTACGCACAGCGTGTGCCGAGCACCCAGGCGAGAGAGAGGCAAGATGAAAAGCAAAGAGGAGCAAAGGGACACACAAAAGGTGGAAATGTGGCAGTGCGGTGCCGCCGCGCCGCGGATTGGCTGCCAGTGTTTGTCGGCCGGCGTTTCAAACGAACCGACCCGCCGCGCCTTCGGAGCGGCAAAGACGGAAACAATACGGCAACGGAAACAAGATCCCTGCCGCTGGCGCGCGGTAACTCGGACTGACTGATTCGCTTCTTTTCTCCCTGTTCTTGTCGTTTTTTCCGCGTTCCTTCTCGCTCTCCGTCGCTCTGCGGCACGGCCCAGGAAAGTAATGACGGTCGCAAACAGCACAGCCTGATTCCGGGAGTCAGTTTCGTCACTCTTTCCGTCTCTCTCGAACCGACAGGGGCCGGCCCACGAGTGCGAGAGAGACAGAACGGCGACTCTCGGAATCCATCCTGCAGGCCGAGATAGGGCACGCGGAACAAAGCGTTCTCGGAACGAGAGGCCTGGTTAATTGAGAGGAATGACGCTGTTCAAAAGCCGAGACCGTGGCTGCTGTTTTTACCGCGAGTGAAAAAAACGACAACAAACAAAAATCGGTCTCTGCGGGGTGCGCGACACCGGAGGCAGCGGGAGGCTCGGCGAGAGCCACAAATCCCAGCGAAATACGACCGGCCGCCTTCCGAAAGTTCGCTCGCCTCGCAGTGACCCACTTTTTTGGCGCGGGCTTCGAGTATGACTTAACCTTGGCGCCGCCCCCCGTGCGCCGTGTCTTTGTGGCGCTTCGCGCGGAGCACGCTCCCGCACTGTCAAAAATAAACCTGAAAAATCTCGAAAGTGCGAATTAGCCTTGAAATTGTCATCAAGTGACAGCTAAAATTTCCACAGTGCTGCTGGAAACTCATTAAAAAATAGAAACAGGAGGTTTTGAAATTTTCCACGCCTAGCACTAAGTACACTTAGTCTTTTCCCTTGACTGGACATGGGTTGGCGACCCTTGCGACCCAAGGAGTTATCAAGGCCGCAGGCAATTTTTTTTTTTTTTTTCGAACAAGTTCTCTAGGAAATTCCAAGATTTTCTTTTAACAGCGCCGCTACGCCCCGGCCGTGCCCACCGCGGTGCCCCCGCGCTGCCAAATAGACGGCCACTCCGGCGGAGAAAGAAAAATAAAGGAGAAGAAGCCGTAAAGGAAGTCGTGAAAGTCGCGCTGGAGGTGGAGCACCGGTGCAGCTACGCATCATCGGGGCGCCCGCCAGCAAGGCGCAACGTTTTGCCGCATCAAACTCACTCGCACTTTCGGGATTTTTCTGATTTTCTTCATTGTGTCCAAGCCACGAGGGCAACCACTCATGACATCCTGTGTCCACTTGAGCGCCTGAAATTCTTTTGAACTTCATTGAACATACTACTAAAAATCTCCCCCCCCCCCAAAAAAAAAAGGAGGCAAAACAATAGACAAAATTGGGCGTAAAATCCGGCGAGATCTTGCGAAAACGCTTCCCTTCAGAAATCTCGTGTGCGCGAACATTTAAAGTGGTTGCCCTCTCGAGTCAAGCTCATTCAGTTTCACGAGTCAATTTTCTTTATGTTGTCGCGTGAGCACGGGGCTCTCTCTCATTTACGAAACGTCAGCCGACGGACGTCGACTTTGGCATCGACGCGCGCCGTGCCGTGCCGTGCCACGCCATCACGGGGCCATCCACCCCGCTCGGCTCGAGGAGTCGCACGAAACGGCGAGTGACTGATCGGTATCGAACCGCCAAAGCCCCGGGCCCAGCCGCCCCCCATTCCGAAAGGATCATTTCGTCGCTCTGTCTCTCTCGCACTCGCAGGGCATCCCGTTGGGGTGCGAGAGAGACGGCGACGAAGGGATCCTTCAAGCCCGCGGTGGCCATCGACCGTCGCGAGGGCGCTCATGTGCCTCACGCAGGAAAGGGCCGCGGCTCGTTTTATGGTGGAGGCCTCATCGCAGTCGTCGTCGGCGAGTTGCCGCGGGTCAACTCGAGGACGGCGCCACGGCGGAGGTACACCCTCAAGACCCTCGCCCCCCCAACCCTTCCGCGGGGCGACCTACTCCCGGATTCGGGCCGCGCAGCGCGGCGCAGCGCGCAGGGCCGTTGGAACAAAAAGACCCCGCACTCTAAAATGCCTGACGGTGAGAGGTTGCCTGCACCAACTGGCGCCACCATGCAGATTTTCTTCTGTACTCCAAAAAAACAAAAGAAATCCGACATGGTGCCTCCAATGAACTGTTAAACATAAATTGTTATCTTTGAAAATTCATTGTACAGACCTTATGTGCTCACCACAATAACGTATAGAATTTTCACCAAAATACGGAGAATTTTCCCCACAATATAGAGAACTTTCAACATAATACAGAGAATGTTCACCATAATAGAGAGAATCTCCACAAGGCTTGAAGAGTGCGCTAGACAAATTCGAGAGAAGACTCCGGATTGCGCTCGAAATTACTTCGCCATATATGAGGCCCGCGCAGCCGACCGATGCCTGAGGCTCGTTTCGTCGTCTGTCTCTCTCACACTCTTGCGGGACGCTTCTTGAGTGCGACAGAGACAGAGCGACGACAGGTCCTTCTGCCTGTCCCGGATGACGGCGGAGCCGAGCGGGCATAGCGAGGCCGCTGGCAAACAAACACTGCTCTGCGCCGCCATCCATTCCCCAGGACGATGTTCTAGGACGAGGCCCCGGACCGACGTTCCGAGTCGCTTTCGTCTCTCTGTCTCCCTCGCACTCATGGGGCGTTCCGAATAGGCGCAAGAGAGACGGAGCGACGAAAGCGACTCTCGCACCAGCTTGCAGGACGTGGAGGAGGGCTGCTATTAGACCCTCCTGCCGCCCGGCTCCCGGGAAGAGAGGACCTCAAGTGGTCCTCGGAGCGCGGCCGCCCCGCACCCGCTCCACACCGTGGGCAATATCCGCCACTCAGCCAAACGCACACACTCGGCGGTCCTATTTTCTGTAGACTGATTCCGAGAGTCGTTTTCGACGCGCTGTCTCTCTCATATCTACATGGCACGCCGCATGTGTGCGAGAGAGACAGAGCGACGAAAACGACTCTCGTCCTGTGGGCATGTCTGCTCCGCTCGCCTCACACGGCCTGAGCAAATGTTTGCGTTTCTGACGTCTTTTTGCAAGTGGCTTTTTGTTGAGGAGGTAAAACGGGTGCCTCTGCGCGGGCAGCGTCGAGACACCTTGAGCAAAACCCGAACCTTTGTGTTTGGTTAATCTTTTTATGCACGAGGTATAAGATCCTGTCTCAGGATGATTTGTTGAAGGCACAAATGAAATCAAACTTTTTGCCACGAGAATTTTGTGGAACCGTATTTTTCACCTTCCATTGTGAAGCCTCGCCCCAACATTGTTCAAAAGTAATAATGATGTTCCCAGTGGGGCACGTACTTGCCTGGCTAAACCGCGACACGCGACCCCGTTCCAGAACGAGAGGAAGGCTTCGACAATAGTTCCACAGCCAAAGCGGCCCCAGTTTGTTTTGTTTTTATTATGGAGATTTCGGGGGCAGCCAGCAGCGGGGCGCGGGGATCTGGGATTGGAACATTGGCGCCGGCAGGCCGTCGAGACAGTTTGTCTAAACCAACGGCATGCAAATCCGTTTTAAAATCCCCCCTCCCCCTCCACTTTCCCTCCGTGCCGCCCGTTGATTGGCTCGTCAGAGCGCAAGGCCACGTCACAAAGTAAATACGCCGCGCGTGGTTTTCGGCGGGAAACGGGCGGCCAGAGTAAGAACGCTTCCGAGAGTCGTTTTGGCCGCTCTGTCTCTCTCGCACTCATGGGCGTCCCAGTGTGGGTGCGAGAGAGACAGAGCGACTCTTCGCAAACAGCCTGCAGGCCTCGCCCTTCGGCGGGAAGACGAAGAGCGGGTCCGATTAGCGGAATCAAGGACGCCCGCGGCGCTCTCCGCGTCGCTCCGCTCTCTGCGGCGATAGTTGTTGGGCACACCGGGCGATGCGGCCGTGCCGCGCCGCGCCGCGCCGGGGCCCTTTCTTGCCGACAAGAATGGCACGGGGCGCCATTTGGTGCCGCGGGGGACCGCGTGGGACCGAGGGGGACCCTGCGGCTGCGGGCCCAACGCCCCCCTCCCCCCCAACCCCTTCCCCCACCCACACCGCGCCGCCCACCGGGACGCTTCCGGGGGAGATTGCAACTTGGTTGGGGTAGGTGGCGGTGAGTGGGTGGGTGGCGTGCGGGCCGGGGGCGGGGGCGGTGGAGGCGGCGCACGCACCTGTGTCTAAATACACGCCGCGTATCGCAGTGTGAATGGAGAGGCAAAACTTGCAAGGACAAAGGGCAGGGAGGAGGTGGATTTACACAATGTTTGCAACGCCCCACGTGTGAGTGGGAGGGGGAGGGAGAGAGAGAGAGAGAGAGAGAGAGAGAGAGAGAGAGAGAGAGAGAGAGAGAGAGAGAGAGAGAGAGAGAGAGAGAGAGAGAGAGAACCTTCCGAAGTTGTTTCGTCGTGCCAACCAATAAGTGGCGCGTAAGCACATTACGTGAGTGTGCACCCACCCGGGCGCGCACGGCACGAGGACAGGGAACGCGTCTCTCTCTCTCTCTCTCTCGCAACACAAGAGCGCAGAAACACCGGCTACAACACTAGATACGACAAAAACCCGCATCGAACCCACATAAAAGCGAAATGTTCCGAAACCTGGTCGAAATCGGTCCGAATCAGTCCGAACACCCTCGGACTGTTCCATAGAGCGCCCGAGACCAGGTCGGACTGTCCGCCACGAGCCCGCGTCGGGACTGGGACGGCCCGATGGATGCCCGATCAGATGATGCTTCCATCGGACTAGCCCGTACGGAGCCCGTAGACCCTAGTCCCGAAAGCGACTTGTCCGGCAGACCGATCGGCAGCGAGCCGAGTGTGGCGGACTGTCCCTGCCGGTGCAGGCGCGGAAAAGCCCGCTGGCCCGGGCCGGTCGGAGGCGCTCTCTGATTGGCTCGGCCAGGAGGGGAGCCTTAATCCTTCGGCAACTCGGAAAGTTTTGGCCGCCTCGGCACGCAAAACGTCAGTCTCCAGCTGCCCTCCAAGGTGCACGCATCGCGTTTGCCTGCGTCAGAGTCCACTCGCTCGGCGCGCTGAAGCCATGTCGCCTCCGCGCGCTGCAGCCTTGCGGAGCCTTGCGCAGGGAACGAACCAGTTGGACGGAAAGGAGTGTGGTTCAGTTTGAAAAATTTTCTGCTGATGATCGTTTATGACGCTAGTGACTCCACGCTTGCTGTTGTTTGCATCTCCCAAAACTAAAGGGACGGGCGGTGAGAGGGCGAGAGGTGTATCATTTAATTCGCCTTTCCCCGTTCACTCTCGTCCCCAAAGTGCTTTCCATCGGGAATTGTTTTCATCCTACATATCAACCATTTGATTACTATCGTAAGTTCAAATCCGGTGCTAAGTTTGCCTGCCACAAAAGTGGCACGCCGTTTTGAATGCTAAACATTGGCAAGCCCGCTCACCTGAAATCTTCCAGTTTGCCCAAACTTAGCGCTTCGGCCGCCAGCAATGCCCAAATCTAGCGAACTCGGAAGTATTTCAGGTCCAGGCTTGCCAATTTTCAACATTCAAAACGGCTTGCCAAGTGCACCGGCTTTGCAGTGCTGCAGTGTTGTGCTGCAGGCTTGCAGTGTTGCCTGCACTGCACTTGCAGAGGGAGGGGAGGGGATTCCGAAGGGAGGAGAGGGGTTTCGGGAGGGAGGGGAAGGGTGGGGGGCGGCGGGCGCGCCTGCTCGCCGGCCTTGCTTCGGGTTAGTCCGAAAAGAGTCCGAATCTAGTCGTCGGACAACACCCGAAACCTTGCCGGATTTCTAACATTCTGGATGTCAGCCGGACCAGTCCGGTGGAACCGTTTTCGGACAGAGCCCCCGCTCGGGCTGTTTTGGGAGCCTTTCTTTTTCATATGGGAAAGTAGTGCAGCAGTGTAGCTGCGCCTGGTGGCAGGTTGCCTCGCGCCCGTCGCGCTCATGTGAGCTGTCCCTTTGCTGGTACCCCGGGGGTAGCCCGGGCCAGGAGGGGGGGCGGCTTGTGTTTTGCCGGGGGCCGCTCGGCGGGGCAGGGGTAAGACTGATGGGGGAAGTGGCGCGAAACTCTGCCTCCCCCCCCTTTTTCCAGTGACCTTGGTGGAGGGGGGCGTCGGCTCGCGAGGGTTGTTCCGAACATAACTACAGCCGTTCCGTACGTGTGCGGGGCACAGCACGGCACAGCAGACTGAGTCGTTCCATCTCTCTCGCACTCATAGGCGCGTCCCCTGCGGGTGCGAGAGAGACAGAGCGACGGAAACGACTCTCGGAATCAGTCTGCAGGCTGTGGCGCGGGGGGTCGTGAAGAAGACGGAGTGTGTCGCTGTGTCGTGTTAGCAGCACTGCGAACAAGAGCCGATGAATATATAATTAAGGGCGAGCTGGAAGGGGGGTGGGAGGGCTGTTGGCAGCAATGCAGAGCACTTGCTTGAGTAACTCAAGGCAAATTTCGTTCCAGGCAACTTTTAAAATCATCGCAGATTGGCGCTGAGAAAAAAAGCAAGGAAGAAGGAGGAGCGGCAACTTTGATAATTCGGCCAGCAGCAGCGACTACAACAAAAGGAATCCGCTCGCCAGTCGCCTCCCCTCCCCGCTTGGCAAAACGTTAGTATCGACTTTTTTTAGCGCACTGGCCCTACATGCGCCAATCCGGCTGACGAAATTAATTGCTGTTTCCACAACGGAGCGATGGCTTATTGCAGTGGCGAGGGGACTCGGCGAGGTACGGCGGCCCACTAATTTGGACACGCCGCCTGCAGGCTGCTTCCGGGAGTCGTCGCTCTGTCTCTCTCGCTCCCACACGGGACGCCCCGCACGAGTGCGAGGGAGACAGAGCGACGACTCTCGGTCTGCTGGGCCAGCCAGACCGCCGGGCGGCGGGCAGCATTAAATGTCACGGCCTCTCCCGATGGGGCCTGGGCCGGCACGGGGAGCCCACGGGGCACCCGCCGGGGGCACCCACGGGCGGACGGACGGACAACCCACGGGACAGCTTGTGCCAACTTCGGGCCGGCAAACTCGACACGGGTAGCGGCGTCGCGACACGGTGGAACAACAGTTGGCGACATTGTCATGATTCGGGACATTATTCCCGGCAACAAAAGGCCTGCAATTAGACAAGCAGGTTGTTGTGCTCGGCGTACCACCACCTGCAGGTCTCCAGCCATAAATCAGCCGAGGGCCACCGGGGTTTGTAATTAACAGCGTGCGCCATAAGAAGTGCACGGTTCCCTCGTGTCTGGGTCGGCCAGCCTCTAAAACCCACCTACTTCACTCTCACTTAACGAGAGAAACCCAAGGCGAAACCGCATACCGCTTCCTCGATCCTCCATACCTACACTCTAAATGTCTTACAATGAAATTTGACCTATGTTATTCGTATGTTACAGTGAATTCGGCGCAAGCATAATACGAAGCAATATTCCTTCGTAATACGAATCTTTTAAGCTTTTTCATTGTAAGATACAAAGAAAGACCTTCGTAATACGAAGAAAAACCACCTTCGTATTATGCTTGCGCCATTTCCTTCGTAATATGGGAAATTTCTTCGTAAGACATTTAGAGTGTACACCCTGGAGGCAAAAAGAACTACACGCACTGTAATGTCCGTAGCTTCATAGCACTACGTTGGCCCCAAAATGAAGGGTTGTGGAGAAGTTCGCAGATCATGTGCAGATTATTGACAAAAGAGCTGATAAGGAAAATGATGGGTTTTCAATACGGAGAATCATTGCCGAAGACATTAACTGACTTTTCCGTAGCTTTCTGTCAGAGTGTACCTAACTTATCTTACGTCACCCAAAAATAAATAAACAAGCAAATAAATAAACGAAGCGACACTAAAAAATTAGGAAAGTTTCACCGCACAGTTCGAGTGCAACTCGTAACCGTGCCTTCCAATTGTAGTGGTAATCCGGTGATTCACCGCACGAAGAAACAAGTACACACAAACTTGCTTCCACTTCGCTAATCCAGCGCGGCGATGCGTGTTGCTCCAGGGAGGGTCTCCATCAGCCTGATTCCGTGGGAGTCGTTTTCGTCGCTCTGTCTCCCTCGCACTCAAAGGGCGTCGCGTAAAGGTGCGAGAGAGACAGCGCGACGAAAACGACTCTCGGAATCAGCTTCCAGGGCGGCCGGCGGTCGCCGCGGTGCGGCTGCACAATGGCCTTGCGTCCTTGCAAACCCGGCCCGGCCCGGACCGGCGCAGCCCGGCGCAGCCTCGCAAACTTTGAAGGTGCCCGCCGGCACCGCGGCACCGCGGCGACCCTCCCGGTCCCTGCTCACAATGCATCAGCAGGCGGGCCGGACCCACCACTCCGAGATTGCATCTCCAGAAGCAGGCCACTGCGTGGGGAGAGTGCGCACCACCGCAGCCGTGGAGTATACAGGTTCCAGGAGGAGGGGGGCCGGGGGCGTCGCCACCGCCTGGAAGGTGGACAGAAAGTCGCATTTCCCTCTAGTGAGGATGAAAATTTTGCCCCGCTAGGGAGGTAGGCAAGTTATACTTCGCCCCATACCAATATTTCACTCGCCTGATAGGTTACATAAAAAGGGGAAAAATGGGTGCCCCCGTGGTGCACCCCCTGTCTGTGCCACCTAGATGACCACCAGAAAGGTAGGCGTACGAATGATTTGCCCCTGCATGTAGGCAAAAAGTGCTACTTACTTTGCCCTCTCCCCTAAAGGCCGCCTCTCTGGATTCGCCACTGGAAAAAACAAACTTCGCACTCTACCCGAGACTCTACCCCTGTGAAAAGAAGGCAACTTTTGAGAAAATCTCCCCTCTACCCCCTACCTATCTATGTCGGGATCCGTATTTGGAAGCTAAAATGCGGTGTCGGAGCACCGAGCCTGCACCTCCGTTCCGCTCTTTGTTTTTTTCTTCGCAGGCCGATATCGCGATGAAGGCACGCTGCCGCCGCGCGCGGAGCGAGCCGAGCAACCACAGGGAGAGGCAGGCAGAAAAAAACGATGAGATATTCGATTTCAGTTATTGGACCGGCGGGCCGGCTGGCTGCGGCTGGCTGGGTATGGATGTTATCGGGGTGAGCTGGCCTGGAAACTGTAGTGCAAGGGGGGAGGGGGGGAGGAGGAAATCCTTCTAGGCGGCCGGTGAGTGGCCGGCGAGGCACGCGCCAGGCCGACCGGCGCACGCACGAGTGCCTCGCGATGGTCAGGAAGAGCCTCGGAACGGCCAACGGCCTGCAGGCAGGCAGACTGATGCCGAGAGTCGTTTTCGTCGCTCTGTCTCTCTCGCACCGATAGGGGACGCCGCATGAGAGCGAGAGGGACGCGGCGATGAAAACGACTCACGGACCGGTCTGAAGCAGCGCCGGCCACGCGCAGATTCGGAGGAACAAATCGTTTTGTCGCTCTGTCTTTGTAACACTCGTGAGGCGTTGCTTTAGGGAACAAGAGAGACAACGCGACGAAAGCAGCCCCTTCGCAGACAGTGCCACGCGCGGCGCGTCCACGGGGAACCCAACAGGGGCTTTCACTTCCTTTCATAGAGAGGAACGAGGAAACGAAACGATGCTAGCAGACACGACGGCCCTTTGAAACAACCTGTCAACTATCGATTTTTTCGCCGGCAGACACGAGCAAAAATATTTGCCACCGCGCTTCGGGTGCCGCCGTGTTGTTTGAAAGGGTTGTGTACGGGGGCCCGGCCGGAGGCGAGGCGGGCGTAAAATGGCGTAAACAAGACACAGCCGTCTGTGGAGGGGCTCTAGGCCGTCCGGTGGCCCCGAGTTGCCGCGCAAAAGCCAACACACACACACACACGCGCGCACGCACGCACACACACACACACACACTCCAACTACACGGCCGCCCCGTGCTGCGGCCCAGTCCTCTGTGGATTTGCAACAAAGGCGTCAAACTAGCTGCGCTGCCCCGCAGGGCTTGTCGTGCGGCGCGTTACAATGCAGTCCGCCCCGTACGCTCCGCGCACGCCAGGGGGAGAAGCAGGTCGCGGGTTCAAATCCCGACACCGCCGGACCATTTTCACGTCGGCACGACACTGCGGCAGAGTCGGCGACCCGTGTGCCCGCCTTGTTCCAAGACAACCACTTGAAACGTCTCTGTCTGTCTGTCTGTCTGTCTGTCTGTCTGTCTGTCTGTCTGTCTGTCTGTCTGTCTGTCTGTCTGTCTGTCTGTCTGTCTGTCTCTCTCTGTCTCTCTCTCTCACTCTTTTTCGCACCCCCATGCGACGCCCCATGAGTGCGAGAGAAGCAGATAGCGACTAAACCAGGCTTTAGAGTCACTATCAGCTCCGGCCCGGCCCATTGTGATGTGATCCGTGGTGCTGAATATTGGGCGCCACCCCGCACCCGGCAGCGGGCCTGCACTACACTGCAAGCAAGGCCCGGCAACTTCACAAAAAGTTGTCGTAGCTTGAAGGATACTACACGTTACGGTTTACGTTTTCGTAATTGGAAGGGTCACCACGACGTGATGGTCGAGACGCGCTGACCGCGAACCGTGCAGTGGCTCCGTCAAGCGTGTCCTCTTCGCACTCGTGGGGCGCTGAGCAGCGACGAAGCGGTGTGGCAGCAGCGACTGTTCGGAATTGGATCGCTGGACGATTTCCCGCGCGTTTTCCGCACCATTGGCCGTGTTGGCCCGAGCGCCCTGGCCAGTGGCTCCGTCAACTCTCCTCTCTCCCTCGTGGCGCTGAGCTGCGACAAGCGGTGCGCTGCAGCGCTGTCTCTTGGTCCTGGCTTCTCCCGCGCGTTTTCCGCACCACGGCCGTGTTGGCCGCGAGAAAGCCGGCCTGGCCGGGGGTACCTGCCTTTTAGCTCCCCGCGCAATTCGGGCAGTCGCGCTCTGAGGCCCTGAACGCTCGGCAGTGCCGCGAACTAAACACTGAGCACACTTCGGCACCCCGAGTGCATGGCGGGGTGATGCGACTGCAAGGAGGCGGCACGAACAGCGCGGCTCTGCAGCCGGGCGGTGCCTGGCTCTTGCAGTTATCCGGCAATTCGGGGCTAGCGCCGCTGCCGACCGCGAGAGCGCTCGAGTGCCGGAACTAAACCTTGGAATCGCTCGGGCCCGGCGCTTGCTGCGCTCGCCGTGTCGGCCCTAAATTTACCAGCAACGGCCCAAAGGGAGGCGAAGCACAGCGGAGCACAGCGGAGCGGGGCATCCCAGTGCATAATGAAGGGCGGGGGACTTTGCAGTTATCGGCTTTAATTCAGGTGGCCTTACTGCCCGCCTCGCTCTGTCTCTCTCGCACTCTTGCGGAGAGCGCTACGAGTGCGACGGAGACAGAGCGACTCTTTGGAATCGCTCGGGCCCGCGCCTTGCTGCGCTCGCCGTGTCGGCCCTAAATCTTGCCAGCAAGGCGGCCAAGGCGTGGCTGCTCGCCGCCCGCCTCGGCTATCTGACTCTAGCGGAGAGCGCTGCGAGTGCCGCACGGGCCGGCGCCGGCAGACGCTGGGCCCGGCCTGCCGCGCGCCGCCGCCCAAATCTTGCCGCAAGGCGGCCAAGGCTGCACGCCGCCCTGCCCGCTATGCCTAGACCCAGGCCTGGCCGGCAGAGCCTGGGCCGGCCGCCCCTGCCGCCGCCCTGCCGCCGCCCACACTCTGCGCACCCTAAGACGCTCCTAAAGTAGACGCGCTACACCCCTAAAGAAGACCCTACACTCCTTAAGTCAGCGGTTCCCAACCTTGGGGTCGCGACCCCAAAAAATTTCGCGAAAAAATTTCGAAGGGTCGCGGCGAGGTGGTTGGCGTCGCCTGGGGTCGCGGCTTGTTCAAAACGGTCGAAAATGCCTTTGACAACTCGTGTTTTAGGCCGACTTTAAGCAGCAACTGCGTCTGATCTGAGGCGGTATTTCGTCCTCGCTCAGCGGGCATTTGGTCTTTGGACCTTCCTTTAGCATGCCTTTGTTACGGAGTGCGATTATCGGCCTTAGTTTGGGAGCAGTATTGTCTCAAAGTTGATGAAAACAGTAAAAAATGCCTTTGAATGCCTTTTTGATCCACTTTGAGACAATACTGCTCCCAAACTAAGGCCGATAATCACACTCCGTAACAAAGGCATGCTAAAGGAAGGTCCGAAGACCGAATGCCCGTTGAGGGAGGACGAAATACCGCCTCCGATCAGACGCAGTGGCTGCTTAAAGTCGGCCCAAAACACGATTTTTCAAAGACATTTGTGGCCGTTTTGATCAACTTTGCGGCAATTGCTCCCAAACTAAGGTGGATTATCGCACTTTGAATCAAAGGCATGCTAAAGGTGGGGTCGCGTGGGGTCGCGAAATTTTTCCTGGGGGTCGCGGAAATTTTTTGTATCAAATTTGGGGTCGCGAACCGAAAAAGGTTGGGAACCGCTGCCTTGTAGACCCTTACACACTGCGCACCCTAAGACACCACCCCCTACGCCCTACGGGCCGTCCGATAACACCGCCACGTGGAGACCGTTGCCAGCGAGCAGGCCTCGAGGCGCCCTAAGACGAGAACAAAGAGGACTCGCTGGCACCGGAGACAAACATGGATGGCCTCGGCGCGCCGCGCCGTGTCGCGCCGCGCCTCGGCGAGGACATGGAGGGCACCCCGCAGACGGACGCGCGTCTCCGGCCGAGCCGCAGTGCCGGAGTCATGCCGGAGTCGTCCGGGGCCGGGGGACTGCCGGAGCGCACGGAGGGGCCCGCTTCCGGGCCGTTATTCCGGGACGGGGTGGGGTGGGGCGGGGCAGGGGAAGCGGGTCGCCCGAATTCAAACAGCTCTATCCAGGGGGCTTAGGTTACGTTCCAGAGCTACAGGGCAAGTCGCTCCGGGCCCCGAGCCCGGAGGAACCTGGAGGAGCCGAGCCGGCTGCCTGCCCGGACCTGGACCAGAACAAATTTCTCTCACCGGGGTGGGGTGGGGTAGGATGAGGCGGGGCGGGGTGGGGCGGGGCGGGTTTCGAACTGATTCTGGAAAGGGCTCCGCGCCCGCAATTACTCTGCAGCTCCCCGGGGACGCCCCGCCCCGCCCCCCCCGCCCCGCCCCGCCCCCCCCCCCCGCCCCGCCCCTAATCCGACCGACAGTAACACGTTATTCTTTGCAACTGGACACAAAAGAAGGCGGTCTTACTCCGACAAAGTGGGCGCGCAGAGAAGGCTGCGTGTTACATCGACAGGCGCGTGCCGGGCCCGGCCAGGCTGCCGGCTGGGCTCGGCTCCCCTTGAAACTTGGCGTGTATCTCACTCGGCCAACTCGAGGGCCAACAATGGAGCAGCCGGCAGCGCAAGGCGAGGGCCCTTTTCATTTCGTTTATTTTTCGTCCGGTTTGTCGCGCTGGGCTGAGCTGACACCCAAGCCGACTCGTGTAAGCTGACACCGCGGGCCGCGGCGGCCCTGGGGGAGTCTGAGCCTGAGCTGACCAGCGGCACACACACACACACACACACACACACACACACACACACACACACACACACACACAGAGTGCGTCCACTGTAGGGCATCGGTCACCGATCCCATCCATTGTCCCCTTGAATTGGGGGAAGGGGGGGGGGGACAGAGTAGGGCAGTGACGGAATGTGAGACTGCCGCCGAATACCAATGTTCGGCGGGTCAGGTGCCGGCACTCCACCAGAACGGCGCCAATACGGCGCCGACCCCCTTCCACGCACACTGTCTCACGCACTGGGCGTTACCCGTCCGTGCTGATGGCCTTTTGAGATCAACTGGAGAACTTTCACCACAAGGACGCTCCCCTTGTTCCTTGGCAGTGTGGTTATTTCTACAAAAATTTCAGTTGGTTCCACATTATTCTGATTGACACTGTAGCGACTTGGGTTGTCACTTGATGGCAATTTTGGAGCTAAATGTCCTTATAAGAATGTCATCAAACCAGTTCATGGCATATTGTCAACTTGACAATTGACAAAATATCAAGCTCATGCAGCAGGAGCTTTGATAAAAATGTCATCAATAATCATTGATGAAATTGTCATCATTTGGAAGTGATAAAAATACTATCATCCGCTCAGTTGTCATACAGTGACATTTTTTACAGTGAATGCGGCTCTAAAGTTCTGATAGCACAAACTTAACCTTTTTAGTGCAGGGTTGGCTCACGCTCTTTAACAAACGCGGTCACCGGCGGTGGAAACAACAAAGAGTACTCTTTTCCTGTTTCGGCCCCGCCCGAGGCACGCCACGTGGCTTCCGGTGTCGCGGTCACGCCGCTCCATCCCGATGCCTGACACATTAGTGCCACAGGGACGTTGCTGCTCACGGATCCACTCTCGCGGAGTGGAGGGGGCGAGCGTCACCGCTCTCACCTGCAACAAGGAAAAAAGGGGATCCGTGTTAGCGCAGTGCGTCTCGTTACTTTGCTTCGTTTCATTCCACGTTCGTTAGGTACGTCCAGCTATTTATGTTTGCGAACATTTTACTTTTTCAAGTTTGGTGAGACATTCAGCTTTGCGCGGTACTATGACCGCCACACGAGCACCGTCAGGGTAGGCAAACCATGTGCGGAGGACATCAGAAAATTTTGGAAATAAACATTCAACATCACGATATATCAGCCGAATCCATTCTAAACCCCTCCAAAAGTTGAATTTCGTGGTGGAAAATTCAAGCAGGACTGGATGAAATTTTAAAAAAGTCCCAACCGTCGGAGCGAACACGAGCGGACGAGAAAATGTGCTTCCCAGGTGCTCCTCCCTCCACTATAACTCACCCACGTAGTTCCACATAATTTTTAAGGCTTTAATTAAACTAGGGGTACGCGCCGTTTTGTGTGGGCGCGTAGTGTGGCTGAGCGATGCGAATTTGTGCACTTCGGACTGCAGCTTGTGGGCTCATATTGAGTGAAATGTAGGTCTGGGGTATAAATGGGAGTGATTTTTGTTATCAGCACACAAAAAAACTGTTGGGATCAACGTCAAACTCGATTCCAAAATTTTGGTCCAAAATTGGTCCAAATTCGGTAATGGGTGAGTCTGGGAAAAATTTGGAAGTCATTTTTGAGTTCAGCGCACCAAAAACTACAGGAAACAATAAAAAACTTGATTTGAAAATTTTGGTCCAAAATGACCTAATTTGGGATGAAAATATAAGTCTGGAGTCGAAATGGAGGTGATTTTCGTTATCAGCACACAAAAAACTGTTGGGATCAACATCAAACTCAATTAAAAAATTTTGGTCCAAATTTGGTCAAAATTAGGTAAAGCGTGAGTCTGGGAAAAATTTGAAAGTCATTTTTGAGTTCAGCTCATCAAACACTGCAGGAAACAATATAAAACTCGACCTGAAAATTTTGGTCCGAAATGACCTAATTTGAGATGAAAATATAAGTCTGGAGTAGAAATGGAAGGGGTTTTCATAATCAGCACTCGAAAAACTCCAAGAATCAATATGAGATTCGATTGAAAAATATCGATATCAAATTGATCAATAATCGGTAAAGAATGGGTCTTGGTTGGTCTTCATGGATCACCCTTTGTCGTCACCAATACCCTAATGCCACACCAATGCGATTCCTTCAGTCGAGTAACATTCCATTGCCAGCATTGAATCGCTTAATTAGCTACTCGTCTGCTTGACTCACTATTCGATACATCTTTTTCTTCAAACTAATGAATTCACAAATTTATAAGTTATATTTGAGAAGCCTTTTGTCATTCTTTCATTTAAAACCAGTGAAATAAACAATATAGAATGGAATATGTAATCATAGTTTTCATTAAGTGACTCAGTTTAGGGCAGGCTGATCTGAAGCATTTGACGGAGAACAAGTTGTGTCAAATTCAGTGAATCGTCTCATGAAGTCAAATGCAGAGGCCACTTGTTGCTCAATACGCCAACTTAATTTACCTTATTCATGCCTCGTGATATTTTATCTTTAGAGTAAAAGAATACAGTGTAGCATTAACATTGGGCTTACATTAAGAAAGCCAGCTTTTAAATCATTACCAATACTTGGTTCCAGCTGTCGGACACAAGCTTTGGTGAAGTTAAAGGAATCGTCCCATTAAAAGCAATTACCAAGTCACCCACCGCTCAAAACCTGAATCGTCTCATTGAACCCAATATCAGTTCAAAATCTGTTAGCACTAAATATATGGATTATTTATTGCACAAAATACATCTATTTATGGATTCTTTTAATCAATAGATGTAAGTACTAGAATATTTATGTTAGCTTGCAGCATTGCAATAGAGTGTCATTTCCCCGAGACAAACCAAGACAATTAACATGTCTTCTAATTTCAACAGAAGTTATTCATGCATTTACCTGATTTTATTTACTATGAAATTTAAAAATTAGGATAGTATCAGAGAGAATAAAATCAGTAGATGCACACAAAGGCAAAGAAAACATTCTATTTACAATCCACAACTACACTGCACTGACCTGTTCTCCTGTGACGGGGGAGGGGGAAGAGGGGAACGAAACACGTAAACCATTCTCACATTTAGTTTCTATATTTTCCTCTGTTGACACCCCGGAAGGATTTCAATCATTCTAGAATGTTAAAAAACTATCTCAGTACCTATTTGAGAACCCCTTTGCTCTTTAGTTTGTTTATTTGCATAAGTGCCGTCCCGTCTTGCAGACGGCTTGCAAGCGCGGCAGCCGGTATGAGAAATTGGTCTGCCACACGCTGCTACCAACCTAAACACGCCAATTACCTAGTTCAAAATGATGTTTTGAATATTTCAAACGATGATAATTGTTAATCTAAGATAAACTCCCCCTGTAGGATGTTTAGGAGACATCAGGTGTGAAATTTGGATACTATTCGTTCTGTAGTTGCTGAGAAACGTGAGTGATTACATACAGACAGACAGACAGACAGACAGACGCACGACCAGTCACTTTTCGGAGCGCCCAAACACGGCAAGGGCTTCGCTATCGCTCAGCCAATAAGGCCAGCGTGACGCTTTATCACGCCAAGGGTGCCTGGCAGGACGCACCGCACGGACAGAACGACGAACTGACAGACAGACGGACGGACAGAAATACCAGACCGAAATAGATAGACGAAAACGGACGCCCATTCCTAGACTAACGGTGGGCACACAGACGGACGGACAGAAATACAAGACCGACACAGATAGACGGAACAGACCAGACATACACTCACAAGCAAGCAAACAGACATACACACGGACAGAAACACAAAACCGACACAGATAGACGAAACAGACCAGACAGAGCTAGACTGACGGTAAGCAAGACCAGGCAGGACAGGCAGCGAGGCATCCGGGTTGTGCTGCGCCTCGCGTCCCGGTGGGCCCCAGCAACCCGGCAGACCCCGGGCCCTGGAGCGACACGCTTTTACTTAGGACACGCGTGTTGTACAGCAGAGAGAAAGAGACAGAAAAAAGTCGGCTGGCGCGACGCGACGAGGACGCGCAAGTAGCTCTCATTCGTATTCCGACATTGCCACACTGTACAAAGAGGCACAGACAGACGGACGGACGGACAGACAGACAGACAGACAGACACACACCCACAGCTGCCGCTGATGCCTTGTGAAGCTGATCTACGACAGCTGCCGCTGTCAGAGTCCCCCAGCCATTTCGGCCCAACGACACAGCCCGCTTCTTAAATTATTCACTCATCACACACACACACACACACACACACACACACACACACCACACACACACACACACACACACCACACACACGCCCACCTACGCGCGCGCGCAAACACACATACACACACACACACACACACACACCTACCTACCTGCACGCACACATGCATGCACACACACACACACCCACACACACACACTCACTCACACACAGATGCATGCACGTCGCGTGGCGTTAGCTCATTAGAGCGGCCTGCCTGATTATTCATCGTCGCAGCCCGAACGGCCATTACCTCTCCCGCCGATTAATTTCTCATTTCTCATCAGGAGTTGGTTTGGCTTCCCTGCGCCTCGCTGATGGAATTATAACGCCGCCGCTTCGGGGCCTGCGGGCCCGCCGAGGCGATTCGCGCGCTGCCTCTCTCGCACCCTTTCCGAGAGCCCCATGGGAGCGAGAGAGACAGAGCGACTCTTCTGAGTCGTTCGGCTGTGGGCACTGACTACACTCTCCGAAAACAGCCGCCTCGGCGCTTCGTCGCAAGCCGGCAGAGTGATTCCCAGAGTCGTTTACACCGCTCCGTCTCTCTCTCCCACCCATAGGGCGTCCGGTACGGGTGCGAGAGAGACAGAGCGACGGAAACGACACTCGGAATCAGTGTGCTGGCGAGCCGCGAGGCATAAGACGGCACTAGATCAGTGTAGCAGAGCGCCTGCGAACGGCGGGGTAGGCCAGCCCGCCAGGCACGCACGTCGAGCCGGGCAGCAAGTGGCCTACCTCGCAGGCGCTCTCGGAAGCGCAGCCGCCGTTCCGAAGAGCGGCGTTTGTCTGTCTCTCTCGCACTCGCTGGGCGGTCCGCACTGGTGGGAGAGAGACGGAGCGGCCAAGCGCTGCTATTCGGAGTCAGTCGGCGTGGTGTGGCGGGAAGGGGGGGGGGGGGGGGCAGGAAGCAGGCGTGGCCGTGCCAGTGCCACCACGGCGCCGCCCCTCACACTCGGAAGAGTGCAGGGCGAAAGCAGCGTAGCGCCCTGCGGAGCGGCTTGGCCTGGCGTGCACGGAAAAAAATCCCTTAGTTGTGACAGCTAATGCATTGGCTGATATGGGGCCAGCCAAGAATCAGCAGTCGTGGTAACTAAAAATATTGCTAGCAGCATCAGCAATCATGCCTGGTCGCGACAGCCAACCACATTTGTTGTGCTAGCTAATCCCTCAGTTACAAACGCTAATAAATTTTTTACTCTCCGAAAAATACTGAGACGGGAATAGAACCCGGGACTACTGGCTGAGAACCGTGCTCGGAGGCACTGAGCCACGGAAGCACATGTGTGTGTCGTATGGCCTGCCCCAATGTCACTCCGGGTGGAGGGCCGAAAAAAATACTTCGCAACTTTGATCGCAGTTGAAGTAAAGCTTTGAGGGACTGCATGATTTGCGCGTGCAGCTAACCCCATTAGTTGTCTCAGCTAAGAACCCCACGCTGGATCAGTAAACGTGGGAGTGGCTCTCACGGCAAACACTATCAGTTGCGGTAGCAAAAGCATCATGGTTTTCATAGCTGAACCTCCTACTGTCTGCCTTAGCTAATTTAAAATTTGTAGCCACGGCAATGAGGGTTATGTTTTATAGCTAAGATAATGACTGCGGTAGCTGAGAACATTAGCTGGCGCCATATCAGCTAACACATTAGCTGTCACAACGAATGCTCAGCTGTAACAACTAAGATATTTTTTTCCGTGTGGGAGCGACACGGCGCAGCCGATGTGGGTAGGAAATACTGCGGGCGGGGCAGCGAGCGAGATACAGCGAAATATGGACGCGAGTCGCGCTCCGTCGCCCTCCGCCGATGTCGCCCCGCTGCATGCATACGTCATGCCGGATGAGAAACAACAGGAAGCAGAGAGAGAGAGAGGGGGGGGGGGAGAAGTCACCGGTACTAAACATCTTGCTACGCGCGGAGGAGGGCGGAGCGAGAGACGCAAAGTGGCCCAGTCCTCACTGGTAAAACCACTCTTCCAGAGTCAAGCCGGGGGTTGAAATGGAACAATGGTATGGACAGTCTTATGTGGCTGCGTTACTGTAAGGACCAAGATTGACTGAAATTAGAGTATACTCTTTTCAAGCACTCTTCGAACAAGAAATCCATTGGTGGTGTCACACGTTTAGATCGAGTGTCATTTTAGCGACTCTGGAGCTCAAAACGCGTCAAGAATTTTGCCGGCCTCACCGGTCTTCTGGCCCATTGTGCCCCATGCCACGCCGTGCGCAGCGCCACTGCACTCGGGTGATTGCGGTGGGGGCTGCCAAGTAGGACAGCGACGCAGCAGTGAGGTGGCTGACCTGCTGACGTCACCGCGCGAGTAGTAGCTTCCCTTTCATTTTCATCTTTCCTCCTCCATCCCTCTCTCTGTCCATTATTGATTTCCGTAATAAAGCCCACTCCGCCGTTGGGACACGGGCCGCGGCCGACGTGTAAATGTGTGTGCGTGTGTGTGTGTGTGTATGTGTGTGTGTGTGTTTGTGTGTGTGTGTGTTTGTGTGTGCGTGTGTGTGCGTGCCGCGTCAACGCAGTCAGGCCACGGCCGTGGCTCCGCGCTCCATCGAACAATGACTAATTGAATTTGGCGGCGCAGGGCTCAGCGCGCTGCGCGTACCTACACCGCCCAAGTCTTCGCCAGTCAATTATTTAGCGCGCCGCCCGTGTTCGTGTGCGCGCCAAATTCGAACTGCGCGCGCCTACGCAGCGCTGAGCGGCTCTGCCGATAGGCGACTCCGAACAGTCGTTTCGTCGCCCCGTCTCCGTCGCACTCGTGGGGTTCCCCGTGCGAGAGAGTCAGAGCTCGCTCTTCAGAATGTCTCGGCCGGGGCGGCCCCCCCGGGGACGACCGCGCCATGGAAACGGCGATGCTTTAGGGGAAGGCGGAGCGCCGTTTAAAATTCATGGCAGGCAGAGTCGGGAGCGAGTCGGAGCGAGTCGAAGCGAGTCGAAGCGAGGGCGACGTCGATGAGCAACGACGTCCGAGGGCCGAAGGGGTTCTGGGAACTCGGAACGCCACAAATTGAACGCCGCAATGGCTTCAGTGTGCCGGTCAGCTAGCGCGTGCGTGTTTGTCTGTCTGCGACTCGAGTGCAAGTGTGTGTGTGTGTGTGTGTGTGTGTGTGTGTGTGTTTCGGTGTGTGTGTGTGTGTGTGTTTCGGTGTGTGATTGTATGTCTGTGTGTGCGTGCGTGTCCGCCTGAAAGTGCGTGTGTGTCGCTGCGAGGGTGGCAGCCTATTTGACACGGCCCGTCAGGCCGGCTTGTCGCGGAAACGGAGCGAAAAAGGGATCAGCGACGGGGCGGGGCGGGGCGGGGCGGGGCGGGTCGCGGGAGCGGGCCGCTCGTGGGCCCTGGGGTTCGGGGGCGTGGCTGGAGCGGGCGGCCCCCCATGGGGCTGTCGTTGGCAATCAATTCGAAACGCAAAATGAACCGTGCAGGCCGGGGGTTGGTCGGGGGCGGGTCGGGGGCTGGCTGGCGGGGCGACTGGCCTCGCTTGAGCCCTGGGGGAATTCAAGGAACGGGGTGGGAGCAGGCTTATCGCGGCGACGACATGGAGGCCCCGCTGCCGCCTCACGGCCGTTTCGTCGCTCTGTCTCGCTCGCACTCGCACAGCGTCCCGTGAGGGTGCGAGAGAGACGGAGCGACGACAACGACTCTCGGAATCAGTCTGGAGGCGCCATTACCCGTCAACAAAGCGGCCGAGAGGCCCGATCGTGACAGTTAGAGGACCACCGCGTCGAAGGTGTCCTTGCGCGAGCGTTCACCTTCGACGCCACCCTCCGCCTGGCCGGGCAGCCGAAGGCAGCCGCGAGCCCTCCAGGGCGCCCCACTGGGTGACCACATTTATCCTATGCTCCCCCCCCTCACCTCCCCCAGGTGGGGGGCTGTGCCTAGCGCGGGCCTAGGCCTACAGGGCGTCGGGGACCCGCACGGGCCCCAGAACGAGTTTACATAATCCTCTTATTTCCATCAATATGAAGATGTGTCTCGGGCCGACGGGACGCTAGATGGCGCTGGCTCTGCCGGCGAATACCGGCGCGTGGCGTCTCTCTGTCTTCGTCCGTCTCACCGTCCCGCTCCCTTATCGCTGCAGTTCGTTTAGTCCGAATGGGCGGCCCGTCTCGGCCGTCAGGGAATCCATTTGGAAGCACAGCGGGGGAGTGCTGCACGGGTGTTCCAGTTCCTTCAATTCGGACACGAAAAAAAAAAAAAACTTTCATCCACTCCACTATAACGCCCAGACGCTGCGGAGGACGCGGAGCGAGTCCTCGTTACGGCTAAATGGGAAGAATCGATTTGGAGAAGAAGGAGCGCCGAATACCTGGAGCGTCGAATAATCGCAGTGCGTATCGCCGAGTGTTATCAACAGAGCATTATTCGCAGGGCATTCTTTACAAAGCGTTGTTTGCAAAGTGTTATTCACAAAGCGCTATTTGCAGAGCATTCTTCACAGAACGTTATTAGCTAAGTGTTATTCTCAGAGCGTTATTCGCAGAGCGTTACTTGCAAAGTGTTATTCACAGAGCGTTATCCGCAGAGCGTTACTTGTTAAGTGTTATTCACAGAGCGTTACTTGCAAAGAGTTATTCACAGAACGGTATTTGTGGCCATTCGGCCGTCCATTCAACGCAAATGGGCACCACGCCAGGCGGTGTGAAAAAGAGGCGGTGGGGCAAAAAGAAGAGTAAAACGGCGGCACGGTATTTGAACCCAATCCTTTTGAAAACGTTGTCCTCGTCGCGTCCTCGGCAAACGACCGTGGCGGGCCGGACCCGGGAGATGCAGCACCACCGCGTCCTCAGACTCGTCTCCGCGCTTAAGGCCCGAATAATTCATCGCCACGTCGCGGCCGACTGACGTGTGACGTGTGAACGTCAGGCGGGCACCAGGACGCCCTTGATTCTCCGCATTGGCCCACAGCGTGGTGTGCGTGTGTGCGTTCGAGTGAGTATGTGTGAATGTGTGCAAGGGCGAGGGAGTGAGAGTGTGTGTGTGTGTTAGGGCGCGCGCGCGTTTCAAGGCTTCTGCAGGGCCCCCCAGTTTGATGTGGTTAAAATGCCTCACACCACCGTCGTCCTCCGTCCCGCCGCCGCCAGAGTCGAGCACCAGACCATACTGGCTGTGTCCCGCCCGTCCGTCTGTGTGTGTGTGTGTATTTGCAAGTGTGTGTGTGGATTTGTGAGCATGTGTGCGTGCGTGTACTTATGTCTTTAGGTTGCGGAGCGCCAGATGGGGTGCGTGGCTCAGACGAGGAGAAAATCGCCGCCACTTTCTTTGGGGGGGAAAAACCGT
>NW_023144631.1:5352302-5386697 GCF_012932325.1 Thrips palmi | reverse complement strand
CTCTCCACTTCAGCAGAAAATAGCGCCTTAAGAACGCCAATAGCTGGATCATCTGTAGATCACAATTATACATTCAATCAATAAGATGCAATAATTTCTGCAACTTGATTACTCCCACGATGCTGGAATTAAGCCATCGCGGACATGAACACTATGCATATCTCGTAGGTCAAGTCTGATAAACTAAATACAGGAAAATGTTGAGGAGCAAGACAGGTGCAAACCATGACGACTGTGTCCCCTGGGGCGACTACCTCGTAAAGACTGACAAAATGATGTTTAAATTAAAAGCCGATTGACCAATAAGTGCCCCAAATAGGACTATACTTAAAATTTTTTTAAAAAATCCACATACAAGCTATAACATACAAGCAATATACAAGCACATCAAGCAATAACCTCTTGATTCTCGAGTTTAACAAACGACTACTTCTGAATAAATATTACCGTCCAGGATATCCATTGTAGCATTAGAATCGGCCATAACTTCTAGCCTAGTCGCTGAAATTAATACTTAAAAAGGGAAAATGCAGTATAAATAAGCAGTGTGAGGCGGGCACCAGTAGTAATGTCGATGGTCGCTTCCCTCCAATGCATCCAAATTTTGCCTACACCGCCGGTTTCCTCTCGCGACGGTCATTTGTTCTTGTCGTTAAATGAACGTTGTTACCAACTTACTTGCAACGCTAATAATTCAAACTACAACGCGTCTTCCCTGAAAAAAAAAAGAAATAGACTGAATATTTTTTAAACCTTATGTTCTCTGATTTAAGTCTAAATAATTTTGATACACATCAGAAAATCGCCAGAAGGTAGGCTGTTGGCAATAGGTGCGTGCGACAAATGACAGACGACACGCCCGTTTCAAATCAAAGATGATATTTTAATTACCTCTATTCACTGGGTAACACTTTCACGTTTAATTTTTACAAAATTGTCCTTTTAAGGTATTTTTCTTCTAAATGTCTCCCTCTCAGCTCCCTCAAACTTCATTTTACTGAAAGGAAGGAAAAGGAACTGAAAACACCAAGTCATTTTGTTTTTTAATCATCACTTTTATGTATTAGAGACATTTTGTTAAACCTTGTTTTCCATTGACAAAATTTGTGCTTTTTTGCTTAGGTTCCATCCTTGTTGACACTCAAATGCAAAACAGAAATATTGGATTTGATTTCCAGAGGCAGTTGGTTTGGAATTTAGGAGACAAAAGTAATCTGCAGTTTGCTTATTTGTATCTACTATGCCTTTAGTTTCTGCACGACCAATAAATGTTTTGGCTTTTTGTTTTGTTACTAGGATTCTCATTTTATTGTTGGAAGTATCGGTAACTTGAAGATTTATTGCAACATGTACTTGTATAAGTATCAAAGTGTATAGTAGAAATAGTGATAAAATAAAATTCTCACCATCCCAGTTTTTTAACTGAGCTCTTAAAGTTTGAAAAATCTATTTGCAGTATTGCATTATTTTGTTTCTCTCAATAACCTTTCACTATGTAGCATAGGTGCCTCAAACTAAATTAAGAAATACACATCAGAAAACACATTCAAAGGCCTGAGCCTGCTAGCAGGCTTAACAGTGAGAAGTTGCTGAAGACCAAGCTGAAAATGAACCCTCTCAGACTGCTCAGAAGTTGATGGCATATACAGCTACTAGTTGTTAATTATACGCAACGAATAACAAATATATAAGCATACTGAGCCATGGCATTGCTCCAAGTGATGTTCAGATCCAAGTTATCTGACCTTCAATAACATTCTAATTTTACACTCATGCATACATTCCAATTAAAATGTGGGTAATAAAAGAGTAGGATTAGATTTTCATATTGAATACCAGGCACACCAGAGTGTTTCCATAATATTCTGTATGCACACGCTTCCATGGTATGATACCATCTCATTAAAATTGAAGCTTGCAAGGGGCATCAGACATTTTCCATAAATAGAACCAATTCAACCTTTGCCAGTTTAAACAGTTACAAAACTAGAAAAAAAAAGTCAGGATTGGGGCATGAGACTTGACTAAGAAAGCAGCTGGGAATGCTCAAAAGTTCTTGTTGCATCTGCTTAAAATTTGAAATCCATGGCATTGGCACACTAAAGATTTGGATACTTAAAAAAAAAGGGCAACATTAAAATTAGATAGCCTGTGTTCAAGCATTATGTTCCTCACGGCAGCTATAGGAAACCAGATTATTATTATTACAAATTTAGAACTCAAAACAAAAAAGGCAAAAGCTTTTACTGAAAGAAAAAGCATTAATATAAGCCTCACGACCAAAGCACCCCTGCAATTGACATTTTGTGACAAAAGATATTAACTTGACAGATAAATCTAAAATTTATTTTACATCAACTATACCAGTCCTCCGCTCAGAATGAATGAAAAATGCAAAGGTAAACAAAGTAACAGATGAGCTTCCTATGCATGAAACACTAAACATTGCGAACACGGCAGTGCAAAGAAACATAATCAATGAAGGGCTTCATTAAAAATTATAACAGAGAACAGTATCTTGACCGGTGTGAAATACAGCAATGCAGTCCAAGTAAGCAGATTAAGAAAGAGTATTGCATGAAACTGAGCGTACAAACTAATTTGTTACTGTCAAACACAAGATTGATAAAATGTTTTAAAATGTGTAATGGTTTGGCTCATTAACATTCAAACACTTGGTACATACAACATTAATTCACTGCCACTCAACCATCTGAAAGTTTATCCAAATTCAAGCTTCAGCAACTGCTCTATCATAAGCATTGTCAAAGGTATGAGCAGCAGCAACCAAGAAGCGCAGGATTGCTGCATCTCTGTCACCCGGGGGGTTTCTGATTGCTCGAAACAGGTTCCTGAGTCGATTGTCGAGAAAAATGGCTGACAGCCTGCGTCCTCTGTTTGGCTTGTCTCCTCCAATTAAGGCCATCACATCGGCATAAGCATTGGCCTCCATAGAGGCCAATCCATCTGCAACACCAGGAGAAAATTTAACAAAATGCTACGTAAACACAAACTTGCACCATAAGATAAGGCAAACATATGAGGCAAAAAGCCTTTGCAGCGCAGGAGGCTTACCAATGAAGTTATATGTGTTTGGATGGTCTACACCAACTAAGTTGGACAGCATCTTGTTATGACTCTCTGTGGGTGGACAAATTGATTTTTATAATCAGTGTTTAAAAAATGCAGCAAACCAACCAGAGTCCAGAATTACAACTATTGTCTCAGCCTGGCTGTAATCATATCATAATAACACTCACCTGAGGTGTTATTGGTGCGATGGAAAGATCCAAAGACACACATCCAGCGCCTGCGGATGGGATGGTAAACCCAGTATCGCCTAACGTAACCAATGAATGTTCTCATGTTCCGGTACACCCGCAAACCATGATCCATGGTTACCTGCACTACTATCCGAAAGCCCCTTCTGATATACCTTACTGGCAGCAGAGCCAAGGCAGAGAAGAGTTTCATCAGTTCAGAATAGGGCTCATCTCTCAACAGTCTGGTCATATTACATCTTTCCTTCGCATATCGAACTTCAGTCTAAAAAAAACCCAGACAAAATAGATATGCCACATTAAAAGTCAACAATTAATTGAACACATTGTTAAGACAAGGAAATGAAACTCACTTGAACTAGATGAAAGAAGCAGCCTTGTTGATGAACATCAGGAAATACAGTACCAAATGCCCTGCGCGTTGCTTGCTCAAAGTCAGTTATGATCCTTTGAAGGTTGGGTGCTCCTCGTAACATAAGTCGTATGGTTCTGAGAACAGCTTCATATGCTGCTGTTGTGCGCCGCTGCATCAAAACCCAACCTAGGGGTATGACTGTGTGGTCCCAATTACCCACTATAGAAAAAACCTAATGAACCAGAACGCAAATATCATTAGCACAAAGCCAAATATAAAGTAAATTAATCACATAAACAAAGTAATTGAGTACCTGAGAAGCTAGATCTAGTTGCTCTATAGCTGGCAGCACTTTGAAAGTTCCGTCTGCAAACAGAATGTTTAATGACTGTGCCACTAAAGCCATACGCCTCGACATGAAAATGATGTGATGGGAACCGTCAGCGGCCGTCACACTTCCAGCATATAGACTGTCTCGGGCATCATTGGTAGCCGATATGACTTGGTACCGCGGGTCTTGCAGAATGCCAGTGAGCTCCTGCAGGGTTGCTGGCGGAGGCGGATACATCCTGGACCTGGCCCGTTGCATCGCTGGTCGAATTTTCGACAGCCTTAGTCGTAACTGCACTTGTACAGGATACCTATATCAGCACACAGTTCAAATAATTGTGAGTAGTGGTAATCAGAACACGAAGTTTGAAACTAATCTGCTGCACTAATGACAAGGCTCACCCTCTGCTTTCTTGCACAAGAATTCTTCGAAATGACACAAATTCTAAACTCCTGCATCTTTGCAAGATTCTTCGGCGCAATTCTAAATACAAAGGGTAAAATCTGTCTCTTCTGTGGTTGTGATGACCAGTGTGAAGAAAACCCCTCCATCTGTCACACAAAGCCCGGCCAGAGCATTGTTTCTTCACACATTTTAAATACATCGTACCCTTCTTGAACACATTTCTCCTGTAATGCCATCCGTCTCCAACGTGGTAAAGCCATGAACGTGGCTGCGTGCCTCTGCATTTTCTAATTCTGTTGAGAGCCACCATGGTAAAATACTTGCAACGATACGAGCAGACGGAAAATAGATTCTTCTTCACGAAAGCAACAGTAGACTACCGATTGTCGATTGTTAAGCTGGAAGGTTAGCCAACGTTTAAAAACAAAAGCAATACAACGTTTTTACACGATGTTGAGTGCCTTGTTACCTCATCTTATGATTTGACAGCTATGTGCCAGTGAAACTATTTTGTTCAACTTCAGAACTTCAAATATTTGCTTTAATAATTATTTTATATGACTTCCGGCATTCCCTTCCACTGTTGCCATATTTACAGGTGGGTAGGTTGTTCAAACTGGCCAGCCCCCTTCTGGCTCCGGTTTGGAAATTTGATCAGTTCGTTGCGTGCCTGCGCCGAGAGCGAACGCCATAACCGTTTTTTCTTTGCGTGCCTGCTAGAGAAGTGTTGTCGGCCGGCCATGGACCCGCCACGCCATATCGTCACCACAGGCTTCACCACGCCGCAGCCACCCGTCTACATATTCACCGCACCGCCACCACAGCCACCATGTGGAGTGCCGCCGCCGTTCGCCTATCATCCACCTCCAACTCCAACGCCGTACTTTTCTGTGCCTCCACCAACCCTAAGTGTTCCGCCGCCTACCTATCCCTCCTGGACTGTGGAGGAGACTACCACAACCACAGTCCGTCGAGTGATGGTGTGTACTCTTAGTATTGAAAATTCTTTCCTGGGCCCATAGCGCATGTCTCCATTGGTTTGATGCTAATCTAGTTGGTAACCTCTTGGGTACTCTTGGAAGGCAAACTGGAAATTCTTGTAGTAGCCCCACAATGGCCGTGGGCGGACCCAGCTTCAGGGGGCACTTCTCTTTCGGAGAATGTATTTATTTCGACGAAAATTGTGACATCATGGTGAATTTGTAGCGAATTTATGGGATAGGGGCTAAACCAGACGTTACAGAGCCCTGATCCGACGGCTGAGGCCTGAAGCCCGTGTTCCGCGGCCATTGTGGGACCACCTTAAACCCTTTGTTTTTTTTTTCGGTTTTTCCACAGACCTTTGGCGCTGCCCCACCCCCGCTTGCTCAAGGGTGGACCGTCCCACCACCGCTTGCTCAAGGTTGGACCGCCACTCCCCCGCTCAGAGCTGCACCTGCAACTCTAGTCACAGAGGTAAGCAAAGTGAAGTTCTTAGAATGAAATCGAAGTCCTTCACATTGCTTGACTTAATCTTTTATTAGTTTTCACTCTTAATGGCAGTTAAATGTTAAGGCGTACTTATTGCCTGTTTGTTGGACTGTGGTGAAAGGACAAAATTAATGTAAACCTTCTTGTACTCAAAATTGATGGGGATTTTGGCTCCTACTGAGTGTTAAAGTTCATCTCTGAGGGAAAAAGATATCTTGATATAAATATTCCAGTATATAGTGATTTTCACTGTAATCTTAATTTCTGGTTGACTTAATTTCGTTTGAAATATGTAATGTTGTGTGTTGTCCTAATGTTGCGGTTCCCTCCCTATCACAACTTTGGTATGTCCTTTGTTTCAGATAACAGATGTGACCAATGAGGCAGAGGCAGAGCCAGTCTTAGCTTCCCACATTGTAGCTGCTTCCACACCTGCCTCAGAGGGCACATCAGAGGCAGGCGGCGCTGTCTCAATGGGCACATCACAGGCAGGCGGAGCTGTCTCAATGGGCACATCACAGGCAGGCGGAGCTGTCTCAATGGGCACATCACAGGCAGGCGGAGCTGTCTCAAAGGGCACATCACAGGCAGGCGGAGCTGTCTCAATGGGCACATCACAGGCAGGCGGAGCTGTCTCAATGGGCACATCACAGGCAGGCGGAGCTGTCTCAATGGCCACATCACAGGCAGGCGGAGCTGTCTCAATGGGCACATCACAGGCAGGCGGAGCTGTCTCAACTGCCCACGTTGCTGTGGCAAGTGTAGCTCCCACAGCTGGGCACAGGGCTGTGCGGGCATCAGCACGCCTTGCCCGACCAGCTGGGCCGTCCAAACCAGAACCAGCAGAACCTGTAGCTGGACCCTCCAGGCCGTCGACGAGGTCCTCGTCCAAGCGGGACCCAATCGACAAACTCCACGATGAGATTGACGCTGTAAGATTTATCAGCTGATTTTCTTGTCACTTAATGTGCGACAATTTTTTGTAACTGAAACTTTATTGCAGATGTTAACGTCTTATCCGGGAAATGCAAGGGATGCCCCCAAGAAAAAGAAGGTATTATTCACAATTTATTTTTTTATTCACTGCTTGGGTTGCTGCGACTATAATCTCTTCTAATATTGAATATTCTGTTTCAGGTTAAATTTATTGACTCTGACTCATCAGATGAGGATGAGTTGGAACCTGCAAAACGTAAGTATAATTTCAAGTACTCTTGCAATTATTCTTTAGCAAAACCATTATCAGAACATTTTTAAGAGCACACAAATTAGTGGTGTGATTAGTTTTATTTTGCCTTATTCATTTTTAAACACGCAATGTTCAGCTATGTTTATAATCTTCATTATTTTATGCTCCAATGAAATGGTTTGCATCTTTCGATTACTCTTTAAAAATCGTTTGGGTTTCTATTTTTATTTTTGCATTGCAACAGCAGTATTGAAACATTGCGACAGCCCAATAGTCATTACTGATACGGACGACTCTCATCCGGGCAGTTCAGAAGAATCTGATGTGGTATGCCTCTCTGATAGCCCTTCGTTCAACATAGATATTTTGACATTTTCAAAAATTAACCTCATAGTTTCAGAAACATTAGCCTGACAGTCTGATGATGATCCAAATGATCTGATAAAACCTTACTTAACAATTGCCTTTCTGTTGCCAGGACGAAAGTGAGGATAAGAGGGTTCCACGCGAAGAGGAATTGAAAGCAGATATCTGCTGCATAGAACTGGAGGAGCTAAACAGGGAATCAGAAATTATGAGGTGCTACCCATGCACCTGTGCAAAAGCATGTGTAGAACATGCCGTGGGATGGTTGAAAGACAATCGCACTTGCTATCACTGCCGCACACCAATCACTGATTGCGAAGCAGTGCCTAATTATTATAGGTTCTAGATTGTGTTTTCTTCCGTTACTACAGTAATTATATTGCACCATGCTCTTAGTACCAGTCATTTGGGGCAAGTAATTTTTGTTTTTATTTTAATTGGTGTCTTCTTATTTTCTTAAATAGCAGAATTTTTCTTATCAAAGGTTTTTGTAAAATAATTTTTCTGTGCTCTATTGGTTTCCCTGTTCAAGAACTATTTGCATTCGCAGTTACATAAACCAAATATGTTGGTACCTTAACATTTTATGGTTATAAAAAAGTTTCGGAAAGCTCTTCTTTGGGGCGGGTAATTTTTGTGGGCCTTGCCTTTTATTGTCCTTGGTAGGCTTGTTCAATCAAGTGGCTTTTGTTTTTCAAATATAATTTTTAGTGTTATATGAGGAAAGATTCAAATTGTGAATTGTTGCTCTGTTCAGAGGAATTGAAAGCAGATCGTGTTTTCTTCCGTTACTTCAGTAATTATATTGCACCATGCTCTTAGTACCAGTCATTTGGGGCAAGTAATTTTTGTTTTTATTTTAATTGGTGTCTTCTTATTTTCTTAAATAGCAGAATTTTTCTTATCAAAGGTTTTTGTAAAATAATTTTTCTGTGCTCTATTGGTTTCCCTGTTCAAGAACTATTTGCATTCGCAGTTACATAAACCAAATATGTTGGTACCTTAACATTTTATGGTTATAAAAAAGTTTCGGAAAGCTCTTCTTTGGGGCGGGTAATTTTTGTGGGCCTTGCCTTTTATTGTCCTTGGTAGGCTTGTTCAATCAAGTGGCTTTTTTTTTCAAATATAATTTTTAGTGTTATATGAGGAAAGATTCAAATTGTGAATTGTTGCTCTGTTCAGTAAGAACCACAGTTCAGAACCGCAGTTATTTTTTGTTTCATTTTTTATGTTTTGTATTTTAATAGTTGACTCAGAACAGTAATAAAATGTTTGCGATCATGAGTATTATTTTATTTTCTTTTACATTTGCCAAAAAATGGTAGATCAACTCTATTTGTAGCAGGTGTGATTGCACTAGGCAAAATCTCACGCCATGTAGATCTTCATTTATTAATTCATCACTTATCGGTTGCTGTCTCAAAGTCTTCAAAAGTGGGAGGGACAAACCGGTGGTGTGAACCAGGAAATAAATGATCACATATACTGTAGAGAAGTTACGATATTGATTTATGCTGGCACATCAAGTACTCCATCAAAGCACCAAAAACAAAGCAACAGAATACAATAAAAGAAATACTAAAAAACAATACATACAGTGACAGTCCAAAGGCCGGAAAAGGAAAGAATATGAAATGAGTTTTGTTAAAGTATCATTATGATGGAAGGGAGGGCTCTTATTCCACCCCACTAGTTGGCTCACACTAACATCACCACCACCCTTACACACACAGTTAATTTCAGTTTTCTGATATTTGTTTCAAACCAGATTGGAAGGCAGCATCACTTTGTCCATCTATGATAAACAACAAGTGGTTTAGGGCCTGGCAAGCAGTCATTAATACCACATTTGGTTTGCATCTGTAGAGACCAATAAAAGCACTCATTTTGTTGCTTATGAAAAGGACTGAAATACTACAAGAGTGATACATGAGGCATGAACCAAAATAAAAGTTGCAACTGATACAAGAAAAGAACTCATAATGAAAAATATTGACACAATCTGCTGATTGCTGATATCACTCAGGTGAGCTTGCAATAATTTAAATTCAGTACCATAAGACTGGAATAAAAATGACTAAGGATAAGGAAAGACAGAGGCATGAAATGACCAATCGTCACTGAAACACATCTTACACATCAAACACCGTGTTCAACCAAAGAAATAAGGAAAGGCTAAATTGCGAGTTTTGGAAGTTAAATGCCACTACCAAACAGCATTAAAATTTCATGGCTAATTTAAAGAAAACATGCCCAATGTTGCCATTCCACAGGCATTTTGTCTGATGTTTAAACACCATGTAAAAGTACAGGTAATTTAAAAATAAAGAAAAAGACTTACAATGTCAAACAAACCACAAATAAAGCAACAACAAAGAATATCAAAGAGCAAAGAAAGACTATTGCTTTCTCAATGACATACGACTTTGTCCTCCAAATTTGTAAAGTTAATTAATTAATTATTTCATTCATTCATTCGTCCATTTATTCACTAATGGATGTCAAACTAGAGGGAGAGCTGGTTGAATCATGAATCGAGGAAGAAGCAGTACCACTTAAAAATATTTTCACTCTGCATTGCAATGTGAGTATCGCTTGTATTTGAAACACTTAATTCCCATAAAAGTTATACTTAGACAAGGCAGGGAGCAATACATACAGTGCTTAAGTACAGAGGCATAGCAAAGGCACAGAGAAAATAGAAACATAAGTCATTTTGCTAAAGGAATTGAATCTCACTACCCCACTAGTTAAGTTCAGTTCAATGATTCCTGCTTGAAGCCAGAAATATAACAGGAGTAATACATGAGGACTGAATTAAGATGAACCGTAATTTAACATGCACATCAAATACTAAATATATCCAAAAGTCAGATACAAAACTGACAAAGTCTGTTCTAAAAATGCTATCTTACAAATAGCCCTCCTGGGAAACAAACCAAATGAACCCATGCTCATTCCTGGGAAGTTACTACTGTCGCTCAAACTCTGAGGGCAAACTTTCACAAAAAAATCTTTAAAACGGTTGCATTACCAGTATGAAATTCAAGTTTCCCATTAATAGTCTTGTCATCTGATTTAAAGAAAAACCAAGCAAGGAGCTTTGAACTAAATGAAGACTACAGTTGCTAAAGAAATAAACCATTGTTCAGTATAAACAATTTTATCTGAAATTGAGTGTCTTTGCCAGGAAAAATTGTCAACTCCCCTAGAATAATTAAAACAAAAGAGATTATTACTAAGTCTTTATCTGCCCCAAGTTCAACAGAGTCAGGAGGTCCTGGGCAGCAAGATAAGACAGAGAGACAAAAAATTTGACAATGTGACATGGGCACTCACCCAGCCAATGTTAAGAAACCATCTTTAGGACTATCTCAGGCCACATCAGAACAATATGATACGCCTCGATACACTAATATGATCCAATACAGTTTGTACTTTGCTCTCTTATATCTCAAGTAAATAGTTGTGATTACTGTAATCAAAACCCACTAGCACTTACATTCAAACAAAAGGAACGTGGTTTGTTTAAATATTTAGATATGGACTACACTATGTGGGGAAAATGTCACTGTGGAAGCAGCCGAGCAAAGCCGTTGGAGGAGAAGAAGCCTGAAGCAGTCCCGAAGCGTTGTCATCTCTTTTTTGAACATGATCCAGACTACACGATCCAGCTCCAGAAAGTTTCGATAGCCTTTGACAAACCCTGAGAGAAGAAAAAGTTACAAATAAAAATATTACCTAAAATCGAAAAAGAATAATATTACAGACACAATGAAACAAACCTTATGGCAAAGTTGTCAGGGTTATTGATGTGACGAGTTGGAGTAGACTTGGTGGAATCACAACACTCAAGCGAACAGATTCAGCACTCCCCTTGCAGCCACCTGCAATAAGAAACAGAATGAATCCATTCGATTGTTCATACTTGAAAACAGAAATTGTACGCTTCGAATGAATGTGAAGCAAATATAGCAGCTTCTGACTTGCCACATAATATCTTTATGAATACATATTGAATGATCATGCGTATGATATTGCATGCAGGGGAAAATAAAGAAAACCTAACTATTTCTACATTGCCAGAACAGTGAAAAATTCACCATGAACGAACCTAACCTAAGATGGATATTTGTTTCAACGAAGTATCAGACTATTAAGCTGAACGATTGAAGGGCAGAACGGCAGAACGGCAGAACTAGCAACACGAACTCAACAATGCGCAGTGGCAAAGTAGCTGCCGGCGACTCGTTCAAACTGCATTTTCGTTACCAATTATTAAAAACTTTCTCCCTTCACTTCGGCTGCTCGGCGTTGTTTTTGTTTTTTAGTTTTTGGTGTGCCGACCGAAGAGATTGCACAAGTGTCCGCCACAAAAAGTGGGGCGCGCTGAGAGCGTTCCGGCCGCCGACGTAGTTCTACCGGCGGCCACCACACAAAGATAGAGCGCGCAGCGGACGCTACCTACGACGAGTGCGAAGGGTTGCCTACCTGTAGGGCGCTGGAGGCTTTCCCGCAGCTCTGGCGCCTGGGCACGCATTGGGGAGTAAGCTGGTGAACTGACGACGAATATCTCGGGATGGCGTGTCGTCCGTTCATGTAGTGCCGCCAGAGCTCAGTAAAAATGTCCCCTGCAACAGAGTGGTTGTGAAAAGCATCGCAGAAATGTCCGATAGGGGGGGCGAATACGAACTGAAACGGCATGAGTGGTTGTGGGGGAGAGGAGTAAATACGTTTCTCTTTGCTAGTTATGCGGTTTTCGAGCCCGCAACGTGGAGTCCGCGGTTCAAAGGCCATCAGCAGAGAGAAGCAGTAGTTTCCTCCCCGGAATTCCCTGGACCAACTACGCCTCAGCCCGCGCGCGAGTGCATTGAGCGTGTACGACGCAGACGGGGCCAACAGGTGCGTTTCTGTCAGATGGCATGCGCTCCAAAAAGTGCAGTCGAAAGCGAGAAAAAGTGGCGAGACTGTAAGCCGATAAGTTTAATGACGCTTTCTGACACGATCGAGTCGGAATAGTTCCTACCTCGTTGGAGCGCCCCGCGAAGATTGTCTACCTCTCGGGCGCTTTCAGGCGCGCAGTCTGATTTCGTAGGGGAGGCAACGGAACGAATGTTGAACGCCGATACCTACGATTTGCTGGTGCGGTCGCTGGACTGGCCACGCTCTGGGGATCAGACCAAGACTGCGATGGCTCGAAATCCGAAGCCGCTCCAGAGACCTCCCTTCCGGCGCTCACACTGACAAGCTGGTGGCAAGTACCGGGCAGTTCGCGCGCCGTCCTCTGAAACAGTGTACAGGGTTCTGAAAGCATCGCGGTAAACATCGAGTGCGAAGAAGCAGTGCGAAAGAGAAACAACGGTGCAAAGCCTCAGCGGGGCTGCATGCAGGCAGGGTGATAAACCCAATTTCTCTTTGCACGGGATTCGAGCCGCGGACTGCAGAGTAAGTTACGTCCATTCTGCAGTCCGCGGCTCAGAGACCGTCCTTAGAGAGTAGCGGTGTACCCCATTCCCAGGCTTCCCTCTCGGGCCCACAGCAGCAGTGCACCTAATGCACCCGGTGCATTGAGGGTGCATGCCACATGCAGACCCGACGTAAGGTTGAACGTCCTGTGTTCAGCACCACGAAAGGCGAATAGCGCAAAAAGCACACTGGGCACATCGGATGCGGTTTACCTTGGCGGCTGCAGGCGGGTCGAATGCGTGCGAACTCAAACAGTCGTTTTGCCAGGGCGGAACTCACCTGCACTCCTGCTCCCACTGACGCACCGCGAGCCCCCGAGGCACAAGCAGCCCTCCGGTGCATCAGAAGGCTGTCTTGCAGCCCAGGGGCTTGAACGCGGATGCGCGGGGAGAGGAGTACCCGTACCCGTACCCAACCGCGATTACGAGACCATGCGGACGAACCACTACTCTGAAGGGAGCCCATCCTGCACACACTGCAAGAAAAAGACCGCAACAAAAGTACACAAATTCCTGCCAAATTATTTAACAGGAATTTATTGTACTTTCAAAGTACAGCAATTGTTGTACAAAGTACAATGGGAAACCCGGGATGACGAGTGCTGTGCAGTCCAGGCCTCGTGGTTCGTACAATTCTCGTTGTACTTTCTACAATCTCCGTTGTACTTTTTTGTACAGTTTTTGTTTTACTTGCAGTGCATGAGCAGCATTGTGCGCATCGCTCTCACCTGCTACTGCTTCATTGATACGAAGATACACATGGGAAGAGGTGAGCTGTATTAACAACACTATCATCACTGCAGCAATAAAGTGCGCAGCGCGCACCGCACGCACGCATGCATGCATGTTTCAGGACCAGACCACAACACCTCGCCGCCAATGGGGTGGCGATGATGGTTCACTGCTCTAGCGCCAAAGCGCCGAGCGGTTGGACTTCCCCCATTCCTCCCGACAACGCCTTGCGCAGTCCGTGTGACGGAGCAGGACAGGTCCGGCGGGGCGTCGACCGACAGAGGAGTCTACTCTCGCTACTCTAGCACGGCCTGAACGGCCACTTCGGCTTGCAGGCGTCGGTGCCTTCGGGCAGCGGGGCCACAGCACGTCGACCGTGGCCTCGGCAAAGGAGTTTACTCTAGACCGTCGTTTACTGCATGCTTTACATTAGCGAATGACGGAGGCGGAGTGCGTGTCACGTCTGTTGGTCGAGGGACTTCCCCCTGAATCCGCGACGGCCACCCACCGCCTGGCTGCGGCCGCAACCGCGACCGCGGCGGCCGAATCACCACTGCCACTACTACCGGCGCGCGTCCGGGAGCGTGTCGCATTCGCATTAGTCCCTGCTGCAACGACGCCGAAGACGACATGGCCTCTGGTCGGGACCACGTTCATTGGCCGACTCAGAGGCCTAAGGGAGCTCAGCGCTGCCGCGCAGAGCGCCGTGCACCGCTCTGCAGCAACGCCGTGGCTCCCTGCAGCGGGCTACGACGACGCCCCTCCTGGACAACGGCTTTGTTCAGGTCCTGGAGCGCCGTGAGGCGAGGCGCGGCAGCCACCTGCAGGCCGCCGAACACGCCCTCCTAGCTCACGGCCTTGCGGGCCACCGCTCCTTACCTATAACCTGTGCGCCCTCCTGGACAACGGCTTTGTTCAGGTCCTGGAGCGCCGTGAGGCGAGGCGCGGCAGCCACCTGCAGGCCGCCGAACACGCCCTCCTAGCTCACGGCCTTGCGGGCCACCGCTCCTTACCTAACCTGTGCGCCCTCCTGGACAACGGCTGGTCAGCTCATAAGGCACCTCAAAACGTGGCGTGCGCGGAGGGTCGCAATAAGTCCCAGCGGCGAGGACCGCAACGACGCTGATCCTCAGGGCGCGCACGCCTCCACGCACGTGGAGTGGAATGCTGGTTCCCGGCACTGCGGCCGCCTAGGCGTCCCGGCTTGGAGGGGAAGACCAGCCGACATCGCCTCCCCTAGGGCACGGGAGACGGAGATCACGAACTCGGCCCTGGCCACCTCCACTAAGGTTGGGGCGGGATGACGCCCAGCGGCCGTTTGGAGGTCGCATAAGACGCTCTCCTGGATGACAACCTTGCGGGCCGCGCCAGCGATAACGAGCGGACGCGTGGCGGCCGCTTGCAGCCCTGGCTCGCGGCCTGGCGGACGGCGCAGCAGCAATCAATATTTTTAAACAATATTTTAAACAATATTTTTATTCAACATTTTTATTTAATATTTTTATTCAATATTTTTATTCAATATTTTTATTCAATATTTTTATTCAATATTTTTATTCAATATATTTATTATTTTTTGTTAGATGCAATTTTTAGAACGGCATTTATATTTAAAATCAATATTTCTAATGAATATTTTTATGTTTAACGTTAGTCGCTTTTTTTAAAACAGCAAGTTTATTAAAAATATTAATATTTTATTGGTAGACGCTTTTTTGGTAGACACAATGATGCCATCTCCTGGAATCCTATGCACTGAAAAAATAGGCAACACAGTTAATTTGTTAATTTGATTTTTTTGTACTTTTTAGTAAAGGTACTGACTGTAGAAAAAAATTTAAATTGATGAACCAAAATTTACCTCGGTGAAACGTGATTGTGTTACCTATGCATACCTAGTAATTAACTGCAGTGCAATTGTGATATTGTTACCCTATGCATACTAAGTAATGTAACTGCACTACAATTGTGATTTTGGAACCCTATGCATACAAAGTAATATAACTGTAGTACAATTGAGATTTTATTTGGCTTACCTCCATACCCAAATTCTTCTGTGTGTCTTGATATAAACATGAGAAGGGCAGCAACATGACTGCATTTCCCAAAAACCTCTGCTTGCAGAAACATGTTGAATCTCGCCACTGCCTGATATCTTTTTAATGGTAACAGTAGTGAAGTAAGTCCTGCACTTCATTGAGGCTTGAATTCTTGCTTTCACAAAGTAAAAATTTTTTTGTCTGGCAGTCCAGTACTTGTAGAATATGGTCACTGTACAGGAACCTTTTCCCCTTCATAGGGGTGTTGGTTTTACCAACATTGTCAGCCATATCTTGACTAAATACTTCCCCTTCATCATCAGAAAAGTCAAAAGCTGAGGTCCAGTTTGGGGGGGTTTTTAATCAAAACATGGGCATGACCCCAATTTTATAGGTGTGGAATGTCCACGCTGGGAAAAGCCCCCCTCCCAAAATAGGTAGAATTGGCGGCTTAACAGTTGGATTTGTTTAAAATTTGAAAAGAGTACAAAAAGTATTTAGTTCATTACTAAAAAAATTTACAGGGCAGTTTTGTTTTCTGAAGGAAGTAATTTTTTTTACCGCTGCCTCCAATGCTCTCTTCTTCTTCTTATACCATTGAATTTGTCAATCGATGGATCAAAAATTTTTGTTGATTATTAGCCACTCTAATTTTAAAACTGTGAATTGTAATGGTACAGTTTAAGTTGTATTCATGCTCACTTCTTTTGTGCGTTTGTTTCTAATAATTACCTTTCAAAAATTCTGCCTTTGAAAAATCGGATGTTGGTGCACCTCTGCACCTAAGCCAACGAACAAGCTGCTTCTTTGTCACTTGCTTCTCCGTGATGGGGAAGGCAGTATAGCTCCAGGAACATCGTTCTCTGTCAGCAGTGGATCAAACTTCATCAATTAATATCTTCTGCGGCTGCCAACTGAAGAAAGCATCCAAAATTTAAAACAAAAAACTTTGCCAGTAACTGGATTAAATTTTTTTTTAGATACCTGTTCAGTTAGATCATCTGGTGTGGAAAGGGACCCATACAGGCGTTTTGTCCTCGGAGCAATTGCCTGAACTATCTTCTTTTCCGAGGCAGGTTGTACAACGGACTGCCTTTCATTACTTTTGGGTTATTTCTTCAATACTGGAGGTGGTTTCTCTGTCATATTGTTATTTTCAGGAGTCACACGGACATAGGCACACATGTACAACTTACTTTTAATGCTGTCATTGCAAATTAGTTGTCCCAATTTTATGGATCGAACCTGTATATATGCAAAGAGAGGTAATGTAGTTACAAAAGTAAGTACCCTTATAAACCATATTCTTGATGATTACTAACAGATGAGTCGTTGTATTGGAACCAGTATGGACCGCTTTTAGCAATGGTTTGGTAATGCTGCCTGTCCTTTAACACAAGACCATGGAGATCATACTTGGCCCCTCCAAACTCGACAAAAAGGTCTATGTTAGGTGACCCAAAAAGATCTTCAATTTTCAAAATGAGTACATTTGGCGCATGCTCAATACTCTGAATTATCATCAACTCCTTGAGACATTTGTCACAAGTGATGAACTGCACCATGTTATACTCATCTATGCCTTGCTGAACTGAAGTGCTGTTGGAATCAAGATGGATTGGATACATGGTGTTTTTATGCAAGTTTTGGGTGAAATTACCACAGCTTGAGCAATTTTCTGTAACAAGAGAAAACCTTGGAATTTATCTAGCCTTGGAAACTATGTAAGTGACAAATGGCACAGATAAATTGACTTACCTATGACTCTGATGACTCCACCCAAAATTTGATGAATTCCTTCCATTTCCTCGTCAATTGTGTCAATGACATCAGACAAGAAAAGACAAGCATTGCCTTCATGGTCTCCAGATTCAAAACCTGCAAAATGGATCACTTGTAAGAGGTAGTTCCAATATGGAGAAAAATAAACACACATCATTATCATTATTACAGGAGGCCAACAAGCACAACAAAAACTGGGACCTGCATCTACTTTATGGGATCTGAATAAGAAAAACAAGGGACCCATCACCTACATTACTTACACTTGATGCGAGACTTTAGGAGTTCCACATCTACTATCTGTTTGGACATCTGATCGTATATTTCTAAGATGGCCTTGGTGACAAAGCCCTCACCAGGCTCTGACACCCTCAGCCACTCCACAAATGGGGATAAATTTAACAGCAACTAATAATCACACAGAACAGCAAAACAAAGACATTCACAGTGCAATAGGAATCATAATTTTACAGTGAAACGCCTCTGTTTGAACTTAAATTTATCGAAAGTATGGGTTCTACGTTTGTATGTGTATGTGTATGTGTATGTATATTTACCTCAAATGTGGCACAGGCAAATCCAAGCCTGTTGTGATTTGCAAAACCATAATTAGGAGGTTTGCACTTTACCTCCCTCTTGACAGATGACTGAGGGTCATCTTCCAGTTCTTCTTCTGAACAAATCATCTGTGAAATAACGTACAATCCATGAATCCCCCACAATGAGAGTGAAGCGGTGGAATTAAACTTTAAGAGATTGTAGGTCGTTTTGACTGTCATGGTTTTGGTGACGGTCAAAATAATTTTAAAAGGGGGTCATTAACAAAGGAAAACAAAGGTTATGTCCTGCATTTCAGAGTACTTCACTTCTGAATTGTCAATAACGTACCATTTTCAGTTCTTCACTTAAATAATTCGCGTGAATAATCTAATATTTTAACGCTGCGACGATTATCAAACACTCAAGAACCTATCTTTGGCGTTGGTCGTTTTGTTTGGCGCGATCCGCTACAGCTACTAGTAAACAAATGCAAGTGGCACGACGATTTCTCATACCGAAGCCGCGCGGCGCTCGCGCATGCGCAGAAGCGCTTTTCTTCTTCGTGCTGTTCTTCTTCCTTCGTTCTCTGGAATAGCTTATACTTCGATTACCGAACCACTAATCGAGGGTTTGAAATAATCGGACGATTAACAAAATAATCGCGATTATTTTCGATTAATCGATGAATCGCCCAGGCCTACGGAAAGGTTGAAAAGGTGCATAACAACACAATTAGTATTTGAGAAACGGGAAACTACTTAATAGGGTTTTTGACAAAATATGTCGAACATTGACAAGTTGACCCTAGTGCAAGCAATGAAATGCAGATTTGGCCGATTATTCTCTCTGGGTTCTTAGATCATACACAGACAAAAACGTTTGCAAAAGGGCGTTGTTTATAGTTTTCCCATCTTCGGTCCAGACTTCAATTTATCAAAAATCGAAATTTCACGGGGTAACTTGGGACAGTCTGCCCTGTACAGCTTGTTGGTGCTGCCATTCAGCGACGGGGATTCCGAGCGTCAAACCCGCGGCAGGGTTTTGTTTCAGAGGCCTCAGGGCACGCGCGGAAAGGTTGAAAAGGTGCATAACAACACAATTAGTATTTGAGAAACGGGAAACTACTTAATAGGGTTTTTGACAAAATATGTCGAACATTGACTAGTTATTGACCCTAGTGCAAGCAATGAAATGCAGATTTGGCCGATTATTCTCTCTGGGTTCTTAGATCATACACAGACAAAAACGTTTGCAAAAGGGCGTTGTTTATAGTTTTCCCATCTTCGGTCCAGACTTCAATTTATCAAAAATCGAAATTTCACGGGGTAACTTGGGACAGTCTGCCCTGTACAGCTTGTTGGTGCTGCCATTCAGCGACGGGGATTCCGAGCGTCAAACCCGCGGCAGGGTTTTGTTTCAGAGGCCTCAGGGCACGCGCGGGAAAAGGGTTTAAAAGGTGCATAACAACACAATTAGTATTTGAGAAACGGGAAACTACTTAATAGGGTTTTGACAAAATATGTCGAACATTGACTAGTTATTGACCCTAGTGCAAGCAATGAAATGCAGATTTGGCCGATTATTCTCTCTGGGTTCTTAGATCATACACAGACAAAAACGTTTGCAAAAGGGCGTTGTTTATAGTTTTCCCATCTTCGGGCCAGACTTCAATTTATCAAAAATCGAAATTTCACGGGGTAACTTGGGACAGTCTGCCCTGTACAGCTTGTTGGTGCTGCCATTCAGCGACGGGGATTCCGAGCGTCAAACCCGCGGCAGGGTTTTGTTTCAGAGGCCTCAGGGCACGCGCGGAAAGGTTGAAAAGGTGCATAACAACACAATTAGTATTTGAGAAACGGGAAACTACTTAATAGGGTTTTGACAAAATATGTCGAACATTGACTAGTTATTGACCCTAGTGCAAGCAATGAAATGCAGATTTGGCCGATTATTTTCTCTGGGTTCTTAGATCATACACAGACAAAAACGTTTGCAAAAGGGCGTTGTTTATAGTTTTCCCATCTTCGGTCCAGACTTCAATTTATCAAAAATCGAAATTTCACGGGGTAACTTGGGACAGTCTGCCCTGTACAGCTTGTTGGTGCTGCCATTCAGCGACGGGGATTCCGAGCGTCAAACCCGCGGCAGGGTTTTGTTTCAGAGGCCTCAGGGCACGCGCGGAAAGGTTGAAAAGGTGCATAACAACACAATTAGTATTTGAGAAACGGGAAACTACTTAATAGGGTTTTGACAAAATATGTCGAACATTGACTAGTTATTGACCCTAGTGCAAGCAATGAAATGCAGATTTGGCCGATTATTCTCTCTGGGTTCTTAGATCATACACCACTGTTAAAAAAAAGTCGAAATTTTCAGACTTTTTAGGATGAAGTCAATTTTGAAACCCAGTGGTCTGAATTTTCAGACCCCCGGACACCCTGAATTTTTGGACCACCTGTCGTCTGAATTTTCAGACTAGCAAGTACTTTGAATTTTACGACTACCAGGTAGTCTGAATTTTCGGACTAATGGCAGTCTGAATTTTTCACCTCGCGTGTTTGAATTCTAAGCCGCCCAGGTAATAAAATTACCACTTTTGTCAGGATGTATATTATGTTTTGGAGATGCATGTTTTAAATTGCTGAGAAACATGGAATGCATGCACTAAATAGAGCAGTTGTAAAACAGCTCTTGTTGTTAAATGTAGCACCCAAAGTTGCGCAAAACTTTAACTGGATATGATATTTTGCTGAGAGAGCTTCCCAAAAAAAAAACTAGTCCTCGAATGTAAGTCTCCAGAAGATGCAGCTGTAAACACTGGAAAGCAGCATGTTGGATCCAGATGCACACTTCGTGGAAACTTTTTCGGCACGATGAAAATACTTTGGGGACGAGGATGAAAGAGGAGTGACAAATTTCCAAAACGCCACCCACTCGCTCATCACCCGTCCCTTTAGTTTGGAAGACGCAATATCAGTATAAGGCTACGCCACTTTCACAGCCTGCTTGCCGCGGATTTCGGATGCTTCAGAGTGGTGACTGCTCGCACTCATAAGCAATTTTGGAGCACGGAAAGGCGAAGGCAAAACGGCACTGTACACACTGTGCTGAGCGCCGAACACATAAAACGTTGCTTGACGACGGAGCGTCACAAGAAAGATGACACGCGACGCGGACTTGTATTCGGATGCGATGTGCACTGCTCTGGAGACAAGCTAAAACTGACGCATAGTGTCCAGAAATCCCGAGTGGCCGAGGGATTAAGGGCCCCCTCCTCTCCCCCCGCCCCGCGCAGGTAGGCTTCGGCCGGCACGCCGGTCAGCGGTGATTTTCCGAACGCCCCGGCTCGGCTCGGTGTGCCTGGCTCGGCTGGCCGCCGCCGGAGCGGCTCGGCTCGGGTGACCTGGGCTTCGGTCCAGGCCGGAACCAGGGCAAACGTGTCGCATCCTGCAGCTACCAGTGGAGTGCAGGCTGATTTTAAACTCTACACTAGACGGCCGTTCGCTTAGCTGAGCAAAAGTCTTTTTACTACTGCTCTAGCAATTCAGGGTCCATAGCACCTGAAACGCAGTCATGCCTTTTATCAGAAAATAAAGCGTCAATTTCAGACTGCGCAGGATGAAAATTCAGACCTTCTACTACAAGTGACAGTTTCAAGACCCCGACGCCGAAAATTTATACCGCGCCATCCAAATATTCAGACTCTTGAGTCCGAAACTCATTTTTCAGACCACAAGGTGTAAAATTAAGACCAACTGTCTGAAAATTCTGACTCAAGTCTGAATTTCAGATTCAGACCACTAGGTCTGAAAAAATTGGTCTGAAATTTCAGACTTTTTTTAACAGTGACAAAAACGTTTGCAAAAGGGCGTTGTTTATAGTTTTCCCATCTTCGGTCCAGACTTCAATTTATCAAAAATCGAAATTTCACGAGGTAACTTGGGACAGTCTTTTCCTCTTGTTTCCAGCAGTCCTAGCCTCCGAAGTGTTGACTGACCCGGTCCCTGACATAACTTAAACTTCGGATTTTACGCTGATGATGGAAAGAGATGCCTTGCTCTGCAGTTTTGTCTTCTGGTGATCCACATTTTGAAATTTTCAGAAAATGCCTGGAAAATACCAGTAGAGAGTTCCACCTAGAGCCCTAGATATAGTCCAATATCGGTCTTACAAGAGTTCCTAGGCCTGAATTCTTGGTCTACATGTTGTGACTTAAATAATTTATTACGTCCATTAACATCAATAGATGCATGGGAACGTAGCTAATTACCTACTGTCCCAAGTTACCCCCGGTCACGGGGTAACTTGGGACACTCTTTCGAGACCGCTTGGAAACGATGTAATCGAGGCAAATGAACCAGACAAGCATGAAATCATGGGGAAAGGGTCAAACTTTAACATAGTTAGGATCCAATGGTCTAGGTTGAGAATCTTGCCTCTGGCGTTAAAAAAACGTGAAAAAGTGTCCCAAGTTACCCCCGTTGACGGTAGGGGTAAAAACACCAAAAGACACGAAAAATCATAAAATTTCGGAAAAACTCAAATGCGCCATGTTGATGTAAATGATTCCGCCCTTGTGTTCGGTTGAATTGGAAGTATCGGGCAATCTACTAGGCCTAATGCACCCCAAATTTTGTGCTCTTTTCATCTGTGCAAAACGTTTTGCAATCAACGGGCTAGGTCTTACAATCGAAGCAAAATAAGTAACCCCTGCACCTCGCTCAAGCATGGCTTCACGCACTTCCTAGGGCGTTGCCGCCCCCTGACTCAGCGCACTAAGTGACGCTACACTGATGTCGTTTGGATTCTCATTTACTTACAGCAGCTGCGAACAGCGCGAAGCAAAGGACGATGACGATCTTGGAGGCCATGGCTAGAGGTCTGGACGGAAGGTCGATGCTGTCACCGAGTTTGCGTGGCGCTTTTATACCTCAGCGACTTCGCTACACCCGTCCCAGAATGGCGTCGCATTGCTGAGGCGAATGTCAACAACAGACAGGTGTCTTTGGTGCCTTCCAAGAGTGCCGCCTCATTTCGAAGAAACAGGTGGCGTTTCCTGCGAATTGATAGTCATCGTCGCAGGCGGGGGATTCCGCTCGTGTACTGTTATTCGAATACCCACTGTCTGTGCAAAATAAGAACTAAACTGCTTTGACATGTTGAAGCCCCTCTTAAAATTTCAATGAAAATTGAAACTAAATTTCGCTTGAATATTATTAGAAGTTTCCTTAAAATGTCTACTTTAATGTTTAAAATACTCTTGTTTTTTTTTTTACACCGCACCGTCCTTATTGCGTTCACGCCACATCGGCGTGACCCAACCGTCATGTGGTTTTCCGCTGTGACTTTCCACTGTCACGCTGATTTTGACGCGGGCGCGGCATTTTGTCATGTCATGATTTGGCCATGTATCGAACGATTCAAGTTTCAGTTACCGCGTAACAGCACAAGATAATCTAAAAAAAAAAATTGTTTGAAACTTCAATTTTAAACCTCTATTTCAGATTAAAAGCCCATTCTAGTCAATCTATGACACTACAAGGGATGAGCGTCGCTGATTTCCCCCCCCCCCAAATCTGATCAAGTATGCGAACAAAGTCTTGCAAAAACCAAAATTTTCAACGATTCTACTAAATTTTTCAAAAAATGTCTTTGTCATTTTACTTTATGTCAAAATGAAGATTCCTCAATTATCTAAAAGGTTTTTAATACAGAAATCATAAAATTTTGATCCTACTGCAGCACAAAAATGTCTTGAGAAAGTGCTTTTAACATATGTATGAGCCCCCTTCACGCTCCTGTTGATTTCACGCTCCTGGAATGAGAAGGTGACAAAATCCTTCTTTGTAGCTTCAAAGAAAACTGCGGCCTCGCAGCCAGCGAAGGAATACGTAAGTGAGACAACGAATGATTGCAATTCAAAGGCAAAAACCTTCGTAATCCACTAAGAACCTCTCCTTATGGTGGGAAGGATATCCTTTTTAATGCCATCAAAATTGTTTCAACAAGATACGATGTCGTTCGAGGCTGCGAAGCCACCGTTTTAAGTAGTAGCACAAGGATCGTTTTGGTAGAGTTCAAGTGTGTTGGTTCCCAGCACTTTTGAACAGGACTGGGGTCACATCAGGGGCGGCGTGGGGCCTTCGTGGCTCTGAAATAAGGAGGGAGACTCGTCTTTAACACCAACATATAACGCTTACATAAGAAACTGCAGGTTCTTCAGCAGTTACAAGAGAGTAAAATTCAATACGAGTCGAGAATGTGTCCGAACGATTGGTTATTTTGTGCAAAGCTTATTCACGAAATTGTGCATAGTAATCTAGAAATGATTTCCAATGTATCTGTTGTTACATATGACATGACCGATGCATTATACGAGTAGTGGGCCCATCGACGTTCGTTTCCGGCGTTTGTTATCTCTCTTTTACTTCGCTGAAGCCGAGAGCAATGTCTGTCGCGTGACACCACTCAGCCAGTTTCCGGAGTTGAGCCGATAGAGTGCAGTTGGCAATCGTTTTCTGGGTAGTACATAAAAATGGCGCACTCCGGAACCTCTGCTCGGATACTAGTCGTCCCACTCTCATGGAAGCGCTGCCGCCAGTGCCCTAAGCGCTCGCAAGACCTTACGCTTGAGGCAAAGCGTTCGAAACGAATCCTCCGACTTCCCCCCATGCACGTATAGATGAGCTGGAGAGGAAGTGAAACTACCGCTACGCTCGAGCAAAGGCGTAAGCGCGCATTTTAGTTGAACGATGCAGATTTGAAGTTTATTTTTGAAAGAAAAGAAAGCAGACTGCATTTGTGTCTGTGGTAGGTACGCCATGACGTCGCTGTGGCCTTCCTCGCCTTCCTCCGAAGCGTCGGCACTCGTACTGCTGCTGGCGTTTGGACACGTTCAGAGCAAACAGATCAACACCTTTGCTGTAACGTTACGACCCCACTGTTAAAATTTGCTGTCACTTCATAACAAAATAACGGCATACAGGACATGAGCCCCGTCCCGTTTGAGCCCGGATGGTCTGAGCCCCGACCTGAGCCCCAACCTGAGCCCGGTTGAGCCCCGACTTGAGCCCCGACCCAAGCCCCAATTTTCAGAGCCCGGATTGAGCCCCGACCTGAGCCCCGTTTGAGCCCCGTTTGAGCCCCGTTTGAGCCCCATTTGAGCCCCATTTGAGCCCCGCGACCTGAAATCACGCATTTTTGCATGATTTGTTGCCACGGGGCTCAAATGGGGCTCAAACGGGGCTCAGATCGGGGCTCAATCCGGGCTCTGAAAATTGGGGCTTGGGTCGGGGCTCAAGTCGGGGCTCAACCCGGGCTCAGGTTGGGGCTCAGGTCGGGGCTCAGACCATCGGGGCTCAAACGGGACGGGGCTCATGTCCTGTATGCCAAAATAACGTTGTAACAAAATGATATTTGCATCAAAGCTCCTAGGCGCCACAACTTCACTCCCAGACTTGTTACTGACTTTTAGGACGTGGAATTTACATTTTCTGTGTGCCTCTATGCACACTATTTGAAGCAGTGTGCCTGCAGGCACACACTTTAAAGCAGTGTGCAGTGCATGGAGGCATACATTTTAAAGTGTGTGCCATGCACGCACACATGCGTTTGCCGAGTGAATAATATTGTACATGGTTACTAAGGAAATACTACATATTATTGCTGCTTACAAAACTAAGTAAGCAAGGGATAAAAAGTCAATAATTGAAGGAGAAAAGTCAAAACGAGTCTGAGAGTGTAGAAACACGAAACACCAAATTTTGGAGTGCATCACTGGGAGAGAAAGTCCTGTTAAAGAAGAATCTATAGTTAGATACTAGATAGTATTAATACTATCCGCATCTCCTAAAATACTGCGACGGACAATCAAAGTATTTCAAGGTGTAGTGGTGGTTTCTATAGTGTGCACCTGGCCCAGACCCAAAAGAAATTTCGCACCAGTATCAGCCACGGATGTACACACTAAATTCTTATGGACTTTTTTATGCATAGTTATGCATGCTCAGAAACGTCCATATGTTATGTATAATATTATGCATCACTGTGTGCATTTTATGCAGGAAGACGCATAAAATGTACACAGTGATGCATATTTTTTTACATACTTTATGGACGTTTCTGCGCATGCATAACTGCATAAAAAATGCGTCCTTATGCATTTAAAAAGTCCATAAGAATTTAGTGTGTAGCCAGAGCATTTCACGGGCATTTCCATGGACGTGCAACCTGTTGAGCATTGTTTCGTGTAAAAAAAAGGTGAAACTACGTCACCAGTCACTACCAGAAAACAAAATGAATTGTCCCACAGGGCCCGTACATAGCCTATGGCGTGCAGCCTATTTGCTGTCCATCAGAGAACGAACAGTTTTCCCTCCGGCTGAGCCACTTCAACCCTCAACGGCCATACGACCCTCAGATGATTTCGGGGTATTTGACATTCAAAGAAGATTTTGGGGACGGTTACATGGTAGGTGGTAAAGTTGAGGTTCTAAGAGCGAGCTGATTGCCCACTCCAAATGTCTTGCGGCGCAATTTCCCATAATACGAAGAAAAGAGCGCTGGTTGGTCCCCGCCTTGCCGATGATGTCCTGCAGCTCGGCCGGCCATGGTGAGGGAGGTGCTGCAGGACATCTACAGGCCATCCACAAGGTGGCAGTGCTGTGTTGAAAGTTCTCGAGTTAAATATTATTTTGTAAGGCATTTCATTTCATAAGCGACCTTTTCAATATTTATTTTGTTGTTTTTATGTGCTGATCAAATCTTTTACGTTACACTGTAAAAATTAACGTCCGGAATAAACGACGGATCCTTCGGCAAAAAAAAACTGCCAACGGTTCCTTCGTTAATTTACGAAGATCTTCGTATCTTTACAAAAACCTTCGTTAATTTTTTGAACGATCACTGTCGATTTTACAATCAGAATGGAAATTTACGTAGCACCTTCGTAAATCTACAAAGATCCTCCTTCATAAATTTACAGGGAACCTTCGTTAATAAACAAAGAACATTCGTTCGTATACAGAGAACCTCCGTAATAGTACGTCTGGAATTAACGACGGATCCTTCGGCAAAAAAAATGCCAACCGTTCCTTCGTTTATTTACGAAGGTCCGCCTTAGATTTACGAAGACCCGTCGTAGATTAACGAAGCCCGTCGTAAATTTACGAAGCCCTTCGTTAATTTACAACAGACCTTGTACATTTACGATTTTTCTTCGTAAATTTACTAAGAACCTTCGTAAATGAACGACAAACTTCCGTTATGATTTACAAAAGTTCCTGTAGGAAAGAAACAGTCAAAGTGCACTTTCGGACATTCCCAAAAACCTTCGGAAAATATTCCGTCGTAAATTATCACAACATAATTTTTACAGTGTTGTTAATTTTAGGATATCAATAACAGACACTTCGTTACTAACTTTTGTGAGACATAAAAATTCTCCAAAGCCATCCCATACGCCACGAATACATCTTCACGATATAAAAATGTATTAAAAGTATACTAATAACACGTGTGTATTCCAGACAAGTGTCGCGATAGACAAACGATCAAACAACCAATGGAAGGAAAACTTCTTTCTCATGAAGTTTAGCAACATGGGGTGCTCCGCGATGCGCAACCAAATTCCAGACCTGTACCGCATCTTCGTAGAGACTACTGGGGCACCAAAGAGCAAGAAGGTGCCTTGCGTCATTCGAGCGGTGCGTGTTAACCGTGCATGCTCAGTAGTGAGGGCTCTAAGCGACAGATTTCGCTTAAACCTTACACTTTCTGACTTCGGTCTGGCGCTATGTACGAGTGTTCTAGACACCCAAAATAACGATTTCAGAGTTGGAGGCACTCGGGGGAACGCTGCAGAGACGACTGCGAAACGAAAATCTACTTTTTCTAGGTTAAATTCCTATGAAACACCTAAAAATTATCTGAAATCGCAGCTGCATGCGTGTATCTTGTTTTCGACCCTTTTCTGTCTTCCTAGCACGGCAGGAACGGTACCTGTTTTTCCCAGGAAGCATATGGTGAAGACAGGCGATTTCCAGGGGGTTCCTGGAAAAACTAGGTAACGTTTTTACCGTGAGCTTAACAAACTCCGCTTTAACATCGACCTTCAGTAACCAAAACGTAGAAGAGTTTTATTGTGTCAGTGAAGAAATATCTTCGAGAGTGCACACCAAAATTAGCGTGAATGCTTTCGAGGTCGAGGTTGCTCAAAGTTCCAAGTAATTTCTTTTGATGAATGTTGTATAGTTGATGCTTGTTTTCTGGGGCCGATCACTCATCGAAACTAATACAGTTGACACTAAACGCATCCTAAGAGAAGTATCATAATTTTTTGTGCTGCGCGAGAAATATTGTATGACTTTGAGTCATACTTTGAGCTCTGAGCCACCTCAAAGACATTCACGCTAATTTTGATGTGCACGTGCACATTTCTCAAAGATACATATTTCCCCAATGGCACAAACATTTTTCCCGCGAAAAAGTGTTGAGACAAATTTAAGCCAAAGAGGAGCGAAATCGCCGATTGTCCACTTCAAATGGTCCGGATATGCTCAAATCTTCAGTGAAAATAGTAAAATTGAGCAACTTTGAGAGCCCGTAGCGTCCAAACCTGACTTCGTAGAGCCTCGCGCGGGCATTCGAAAGAGCGCATTTTTTTTCTTTCGGAAAAAACCACAATGGTAGATATTTTGGGCCGCGGGTTCCGAGATCCCAAGAAGCCCCAAACACTCAAAAACGGCCATTTTTAGTTCTGTTTTTTTACCTCTACAATAAAGCTAATCAGTGGATACCGGCCCTTAGTGTTTCGGCAATTAGTATTCACGTGAGGAACTAAAAAAAACCGGATGGGAGCCAAATCGAGGGGTCCTATTCAAAAGATCTTATGTGGGCGTTCCCCCCAAGAGAATCTTATCTTAAACGCAGGCAAATTTCACTCAGTTTGATCATTTGATACAGCTACAAATCAAAATAATTTGTGATTTAATCACTGAAATGTGAAGATGAATGATCAAAGAAACCAATACTGCGTGTAGAAATATATTCCGCTTACTCTCTTATCCGTCACAAAATGAGCGAAATTCGCCTGCATGTAAGATTAGATTGTCTTGGGCGGAACGCCCAGATAAGATTCTTTGAATAGGACCCCTCGAAATCTGAGGGGTCCCCGGCCAAGTGTTCATTTATTTGTCTGGAGCTGCTCAGAACAATCTGAACACGTACACCCAGAAAAAAGGTGTCTTGAATCAAGTCGGGCTGGCCTTGAAACAAGGCTAAATGGGCCTTGATTGCTTCAAGGCCAGAAAAGACTTGAATTAAGTCAGATATTGCCTTGTTTCGTCTTGTCGTGGGTCAAGTCATTTCCGACTTAAAACAAGTCCACGAGAAGCCTGAAACAAGTCATTTTTTGTTGTTTCAGGCACGATGGAGCCTTGATAGCGACACAGTGTTCAAGGTTTTTTAGACTTGAAATTTCTCACATCTGTTCTTAGTCTATCATGGCCTTGTTCCGTTAGGGCTTGTTTCAAGAAATTTGACTTGAAGCAGCCAAGGCTATGGTTGACTTGAATATAGAGCCTGCGGTGAAATACGCGTCTGGGATTATTTCCGGTCGTTAAGCCCTTAAATACCATCACCCGCTAGATCTTGGCCACACAGTAATTGAAATGGCAGACTCTGTGACGATTCCTTTCAGAAAACGAAAGGAAATATGGCTGAATTAGATGGTCACCACAGAAACGACTTTGGCGCCTTGTCACCGCCCGACGTGGTTCCGCCAGCTGCCGCAAGAGCGCGCTGCGCGCGTTGTGCTGCCGTCCGCTCGCGGGGCCAGCCCCGGTCGCCACTTAGGGTAGTTCGGAAGTAGGGCCGCGCGAGGACGGGGTGCGACAGGACCCCCTTGCATCGGTCGTGTAGTGACATGATGAACATGTTTCTGGGAATCAGCAGCAAGAATTTCGGTTCAAGTCTAGCGCGTACTTGTTTTCGACCAGTCTTGAAACAAGTAGGAGTGACTTGAATCAAGCCTAAATTTCAAGTCAAAAAAATCAAGTCTTTTACTAAACTTGATTCAAGAAACCATTTTTCTGGGTGTAGATGCCAAGTACTTGAGATATGCCGGTTTTAAATGCCACTTTTCCTGCATTAGTTCTTGTGTCTTACGGTCCTCGAGTTGCAAAATTCAAAGTGCTCTTCATTTTTGGCCCGTCCCGTTTATTTTTTGTAAAAAAATGACGGAGGGACGGGCATATAGTATGATGCATGCTGTGCGTCCGTTCGTTCGTTCGTTCGTTCGTTCGTTCGTCCGTTCGTTCGTCCGAGGACTTCCCGCGGTCCGATCTTGACCAAATTTGGTATGCAGCCTCCTTGGGTGACCCTAAGAACCGCCCGGTGGCAGCAAATCCGATCCGAGCCCCGGGGGCGCTGCTGCAGGTGCATCATGGTCTACATGGGGTCGAGGAGGATCTCGGCAACGGATGCAGCTAGGAGGGCATGTAGGGGTATTTTTGGAATCGGGGCGACGAGAGAAAACCAATGGTGCCAGTTTCGAGCAAATCGGAGAAGTTCGGACCCGGGTTCAAATCCCAGCGGGGTATTTTTGGAACATTCTTTTTATTCGAGTTTTTGCATTGTTTCTGATGTTTTGGAGGGTGCTGATGACGAAAACGACTTTTATTTTAACCCCAGACTCAGATTTAATTCCCGTCAGGGTCAAACATAGGAGAAATTCGTACGTTTCTTAATGTACGGGACGGGCCAAAGTTGCCGATGTATATCGCTACTTTTCCTGTTATTTTCACATTCCGCTGACAGGGACACTACATCTGGAAGAACGAATCTGTGAACTGGAATTTCCCAACGTCCCAATCGTGCCCTACGGACACTACCGGTTCCGGCTGCGCTGCGCTGCGAATGACACTGGCAAAGTCCACATGTGCGTGGAAGTCGATGGCCACGCCATCCCGAAGCCATAGAGGTGGCCCAACCGCACTACTAATATGGAACTAAGACTCATTGTTTTTCATACAACCTTCATTGGCCTTCGTTCAGAATTGCTCTCAATAACCAGGAGAACATCACGGGTGGCATAACCTAGCTATGAGTTGCATATCCGCTTATAACCGGGACATCCTTAGACGATTTACACAACTGACAATAAAAATCGCCGATGGCAAGGCTATAGTTAAGTCGTCAGCGATGAAAAGGAGAAGATGGTGGGTAAGCTGGGCACCACAACGAGGTTTTAAGACGGAAAGAAGACACGAGAAATCCCCGCTGCAGGCAAACAATCCCTGACTACGGTATTTTTTAGACTCGTGAGCTTGAGCTCATGCGCAGAGCAGAAAGGAAAAATCCGTGAACTGCGATTCGGTAGCATGCGATCACACGAGCTGTTTACATGCATTTTAAGTAGTCTTATGGCTTTCGCCTGTTTCGTGTGGCGGTTTAAGAGCGCGTTCGTGAGGCAGCGATCACGACTTTGTGCTTAACTGGCCTATTAAAGGGCGGCGGTGTGAACAAAACCATAGTCTGTCCCTCACTTCGAGCTGAACCATGAACTTCGCATTTGCTTTGGTCGTTGTAGCTGCGCTGGTGGTAAGTAAAATCGTCGTGTACCGTCAACGGGGGTAACTTGGGACACTTTTTCACGTTTTTTGAACGCCAGAGGCAAGATTCTCAACCCAGACCAATGGATCCTAACTATGTTAAAGTTTGACCCTTTCCCCATGATTTCATGCTCGTCTGGTTCATTTGCCTCGATTATATCGTTTACAAGCGGTCTCGAAAGAGTGTCCCAAGTTACCCCATGACCGGGGGTAACTTCGGACAGTAGGTAATTAGCTACTTCCGATGCGTCTATTGATGTTAAGGGATGAAATAAATTTAAGTCAAAACATGTAGACCAAGAATTCAGACCTAGGAACTCTTGTAGGACCGATATTTGACTATATCTGGGGCTCTGCGTGGAACTCACTTTTCTACGGGCTTTTTCCAAGCATTTTCTGAAAATTTCAAAATATGGATTACAAGAAGAAAAAACTGCAGAGAAAGGCATCTCTTTCCATCATCAGCGTAAAATCCGACTTTTAAGTTACGTCAAGACCGGGTCAGTCAACTCCAAGGAGGCTACGACTGCGGGAAACATGGGGAAAAGACTGCCCCAAAGTTACCCGTAAAATTTCGATTTTTGATAAATTGAAGTCGGGGCCGAAGATGGGAAAACTACAATCAACGCCCTTTTGCGAACGTTATTGTCTGTGTATGATCTAAAAACCCCAGAGAGACAAACCCGGGCCCAAAATCTGCATTTCAATCCTTGCACTAGGGTAAACTTGTAAATGTTTGAATATTTTGTCAAAACCCCTATTATGTACTTTCCCGTTTTCAAATACAAATTTGTGATGTTAGGCCCCTTTTTTCACCTTTCCGCGCGTGCCCTGAGGCCTCTGAAGCAAAACCCTGTTGGGGTATGACGCTATGAACCCCCGTCGCTGAATGGCAGCAGCAAAAGCCGAAAGGGCAGACGTCCCAAGTTACCCCCCCGGTGTCCCAAGCACTCCCGGTGCCCCAAGTTACTTCCGTTGACGGTTCATATGGACGTCACATTCGTTGGAGAGAAGAGCGTGTAGGCAAAAGGTGCCCCACAAAAAAGTCACAGAACTGTCTGTCCTTTTATGTGAGTTCATTTCAAGGGTTAGCAACCAAGCGGGCGAACGTACACTACTTCATGTCAAAACTCCTTTTTGACTTTTTTATCTTTTCTGACTTTCTGCGACTGTTTTGCCTTGGAACTTTTCTTGACTTTTTGACTTTTTAATGACTTTTTTACATTTCAATGACTTTTGACTTTTGAAATAACTATTTTTTGAAATAAAATATGCCACCAGCGTTCACCGAATTTTGGCATTTAAAAGAGGCTGTTTTGTGACCTTTGTGTGACTTTATAGGGGTTTCTGTTACTTCTTGACTTTTGAGACCTTTCGATTTTCAGTGACCCTTTAAATGACTTTTCGCCAGCTTACACCGATTTTCGCCGGTTCATTTGGGGCGAGTGGGGGCATTTTCCCTAACCCGTGTTCATTTCTGAATACTTTTTCCTTTCTGAAGGGCAAAAATTTTAAAAGGGGGTACTTTCGTCTGTTCAGGCCTTCCTGGCTCCAGCCACGACTCACGCCCCGATCCCCCAAGTGGAGAAACGCTCCTCCCACGACTTCTTCAAAGCCCCGGGCAGCCCTACGTGGCGGGGCTCTAAGCCAGTGGCCCGGGGGCCAGCAAGTCGACCACACAGTGTCGCACGACGGGAAGGTTTCGACCGAGGGATGGCTTTCCAAGGGCGGAAACTCGCCCAAGCGAAATGGTCAGCCCAGCTCTGGCGGCGAAGCCAGCACTTCCAAGAAGGGAAAGAAGAAGGGACACTAAAGCAGCTGTGCTAATCGTTTCACGGGCTCTGACCACTCTAGAAAAATAAACTGGGTGGCTTATACATCGTGGTTACTTCAATCGACTACCTTCATAATACCTACACTTGCCACAGGGATGGGAACGCCAAGATTTGGCGATCTGGAGAGAGCGCCAAATTTGTGGCGAGTAAACTTGCCGCAGGAATTGCAGTGATTCCAGGTTGACCGGTGGGTTATACCACATTCGCTATTTGCTGTCGCTTTATTGAAAGCAAGCTCTGGTCAGGCCCGTATGCTGCACGTTTGCAGCACGCGCATAGACCATGTCCTTTGCTCTCCATCCCAAAGAGCAGAAAAAGGTCCCGATGATGTCAAATGACTAATGACAAGATGACATCATTGCCGACGGTCCAAGTTTTTTGACGTCAACGGCACGCAAATTGATATCCTTTTAATAAATATGGTATTTTATGATGTGAATTGGCCACAAAATACCTAGTCAAAATCTAGTCATGAGGGGCCACTGATGCAGATCGTGACTCAATTTTATCAATATGAGCTCACTTGACGTCAATGTGATGTTTTTTCTGTTCTCTGGGACAGTGCAAAACCTGACGGTCGCTGATCACTATCATGCATGTGAAAGCCTGGAGTCCATTGAAACTCGTGAGCGCATTACAAAGCCTATACAGTACCACTCCACACGGAAAAGTAGTAGTGCTTCGGGCGCGGTCCTGATCGGCGTGCAGTAGCGAACAAGGCACTCAGCGTCGGTAGGGGGAAACTTTGGGTTAAGGACCCGGAAATATGCAACTTCCTTTTTAAAGGGGGAACCCAAGGAAAGGGGTTTGTGGGCTCGGTTTTAAAGGTTCAAAGGGAAAGGGGGAAGAAAATTTCCTTGGGCATGGGCCAATCAGATCGGCCCCCCCCTTCCCCCCTCGGTAAAAAAATTTGTCCCAATTCTTGAAAATTTTAATCCGAAAAAGTATTTTTTAGGGCCCCTTTTTTGTTTTCAAAGAATTTTTCCTTTAAAGAC